>NC_051162.1:63729281-63774633 GCF_013339745.2 Dermacentor silvarum
GAGTGGACTGAGAAGTCCCGCTTGTGGAACACCTCGGTGAATGTCGTACTGGCCGGTGTCGCCGTCACTTGTCGACATATACACGGTGCGGCCACTGAGATAGCTAGCTGTCCATGCATATATAGCCGCCACCGACGTCTAAATCTTCCAGTTCATCAAGGATTGCATAATGCAGAACATTGTCGTATGCACCTTAATAACCAGGAAAACAGCTCCAACTAACCGAGGGTGACTTCTTTCCGGTTCAACAGTGGAGACCAAGTCGATAACGCCGTCCCCGCAGGGGCGTCTGCGTAAGCAGGCGTTTGGTGTGTTGCGACACCACGGACCCAAGCACATGAGGGTTGGACCCTCCCGCGTGTAGCCGTGCGCGGCTTAGCCGTGTCTGGGGAAAGGGGGATCCTGGGGGCTGAGCCGATGCTGGGTGTTCGGACCTTTATGGCCCCCCGGCGGAGGCAACACACCTCTTCGGCCTCTGCTTCACATAGACGGCACCCCCGGACTGACCCACCCGGGGGAAATCGGCAGTCGCCTTTTCCTGTCTTCCTCTCCAATCTTCGTCTTTTTCTCCCGCCTTTCATCTTTCCTGTCTTCTCATCTTTTCTATTCACTTCCACTTTTCCTGGCGGCAAGGGTTAACCTGGTGTGGCTGTCCTACCTTGGGTATACCATATTGGGTTATAGTAACGGCATACTGCTGGCGCTGTGCAGACTTGTTTATATGTTCTGCCACGTCCCCTTGTTGGGCTCCGTGGTGGGTGGCAGACGCCGTTGCCGAATAAATCACTTATTTCCATGGGATCCTCAAACCCCTTTTCTACCGATCGTGCCTCGAAAAGGGTACGCACCGACGCAACCTCGCTATTCTGGCCCAAAAACAAAGAAACTTTCCCCAAATTCCACGTCCTTCACTGTGAGCAGTCATCTACGAAAGCTAGAGCAATTTCCCCATTTCTTGTGGCCAAGTGCCTAAAAGAGACCATTGGAGCTGGTTATAAGGTAACAAAGATGTCAAGTGGAGATTTGCTCCTCGAACTCAAAGACAAGGAACAACACAACAAACTCGCACACCTCGTAGCTTTTGGTAACATACCTGTTTCTGTGAGCGCACATCGAACTATGAACACAGTGAAAGGCGTGGTATCAGATGAAGACTTAATGACATTGAATGAAGAACTCCTGGATGGATGGAAGGACCAAGGCGTAATCCACGTGCAGCGCATCAAAATCAGGCGGAATGACATCGAAATCCCAACGAAGCACTTAATACTGACTTTCAACTCAACTACTTTACCTGAGACTCTCGAAACCGGCTATGTAAAACTTCATGTTCGACCTTATATCCCCAACCCACGACGATGCTTCAAATGTCAGAGATTTGGTCACGCATCCCAGAGCTGCAGAGGGCAGCTTATTTGCGCAAAGTGCGGCACAACCGCTCACTCTGCTGACGACTGCAATAATGATGAGCTACATTGTGCGAACTGCGACGGCAGTCACCCTGCATACTCCAGAGCTTGTCCAGCCTGGAAGAAAGAAAAGGAAATAATTACAGTAAAAGTTAAGGAGAATATAACATTCCGTGAAGCTCGACAACGGATCTCATCATTATTGTCACTGAAAACATCCTTCGCCGAAGTGGTGCAACGGGGGGCGGCACCACAACGGCCTCTGGCGGTAGCCCGGACCACGCCTAGCGTGCCGAGGCTAACGCCACCCGCCCCTAAGGTGGGAGCAGCCAACGCTGCCCTGCCATCTCTCAAAGTGTCCACACCAGTGGCCTCTACAAGCTCCGGCAGCAGCCAGGCCACTGCAGAGGCCACAGGGGTCCTGTCGACCTCCGGTACGGTGGGGACGAAGACTTCGTCGCTCGAGACGAAGTCTACGCGACGCACACATCGCTCTTTGGAGCGGGTGTCCAGTGCCTCGCAAGCCTCGCAAGAGGCTATGGACACCAGTCCAAGCCAAACGGCGCAGGTAGCGTCGAAGGAGCGGCGAGGTTCTCTTGACCGCTCCAGAAAAGACAAAACACCAATTACAGGGCCTGACAAAGGCCTTGTAAAGTAAAGTCACTCTCCTCCCTTTTCAGACACACAGCGCCTTTTATTTTCATCCAACATGAACACAATAATGCAGTGGAATGTTAGAGGACTAATCCACAACCTAGACGACATCCAAGAACTTATCAATAAATTTAATCCAAAGGTGCTGTGTGTTCAAGAAACGCACCTAAACTCCAGAAACACCAACTTCCTACGTCAGAATATTGTTTTCCGAAGAGATCGCGAGGATTCTGCCACATCATCTGGTGGTGTGGCCATCATACTCGACAGAAGTGTAGCCTGTCAGCCACTTCCACTCAAAACGGCACTTGAGGCGGTAGCCGTTCGCGCTGTACTTCTGGGTAAACTCGTCACCATTTGCTCGCTCTACATACCCCCACATTATCCTTTACACAAGCATGAATTTCAGTCATTTATAGATGAATTACCAGAACCTTACCTCGTTCTTGGCGATTTGAATGCACACAGCAGCTTGTGGGGCGACACGCGTATCGATGCGCGAGGACGCCTAATCGAACAATTTCTTTTCTCCTCTGGTGCGTGTCTCCTGAATAAAAAGGAACCCACCTACTACAATCTCGCAAACAAAACTTTTTCTTCCATTGATCTCAGTGTAGCTTCCCCGTCTATATTTCCTGAACTCAAATGGGAAGTGATAAAAAATCCTTACGGGAGTGACCACTTCCCCATACTGCTGAGATCACCACTACAAAACGAACCTCCACCACAAGCTCCCCGGTGGAACTTGGATACGGCAGATTGGGAGAAATTCAAGAGTCTTACAAGTGGTATCTCGTGGCCTGACATATCTTTGCTGGGAATTGATGCTGCCGTTGAGTATCTTGCATCTTTCATAATCAATGCTGCTTCTGAATGTATACCAGAAATGAGTGGTGCGACCTGCAAACGGCGTGTCCCATGGTGGAACGAGGAATGTCGGAACGCTCGTAGGAAACAAAACAAAGCGTGGGGGTTGCTACGCGATTCCCCAACTGCGGAGAATCTTGTCAATTTTAAGAAAATAAAATCGGAGGGCAGGAGAACGCGCCGACAGGCCAGGAGAGAGAGTTGGGAGAAGTTTTTATCAGGTATCAACTCATATACAGAAGAGGGCAGAGTCTGGAAAAAAGTTAACAAGATAAAAGGGCTACAAACTTTTTCAATCCCGTTGGTAAACACACAAGGCCACAGTCTGGAAGACCAAGCTAACTGTCTGGGAGCACATTTTGAACATGTGGCCAGCTCATCCCATTATTCACAAACATTTAAAAGGCACAAGGCTACAATAGAAAAACAGAAACTAGAAAGAAAAGGTACCGGAAACGAGGCATACAACCAGCCATTCTGCATTGCTGAGCTGTATGCATCACTTAGTTGCTGCAACAAGTCTGCGCCAGGCTCTGACCGCATAGCTTATCAAATGCTGAAGCACCTTCCTCATGAAACAAAGAAAACTCTCCTCTCCCTATACAATGCTATATGGACCTCCGGCAAGATCCCCTCTGCCTGGAAAGAGGCCATTGTCATTCCTATACTGAAGGAGGGCAAGGACCCATCGTCTGCTTCGAGTTACCGCCCTATAGCACTAACAAGCTGCCTGTGCAAACTATTCGAAAAAATGATTAACCGCCGACTGATACATTTTCTTGAATCAAACAAATTGCTTGACCCGTACCAATGCGGGTTTCGAGAAGGTCGATCCACCGCCGACCATTTGATACGTATTGAGACGCAAATTCGTGAAGCTTTCGTCCATAAACAGTTCTTTCTCTCTGTATTCCTTGATATAGAAAAAGCCTACGATACCACGTGGCGGTTTGGAATACTTAGAGACCTCTCGCACGTTGGTATACGTGGTAACATGTTAAATGTCATAGAAAGTTATTTATCTAATCGCACTTTCCGTGTTCGTGTGGGAAATGCTGTATCAAGACCTTTTGTGCAGGAAACTGGAGTGCCACAGGGTGGGGTGCTCAGTTGCACTCTCTTTATCGTAAAAATGAGTTCTTTGCGTTTGTATATCCCAAGAAACATGTTTTATTCTGCATACGTCGATGATGTGCAGATAGGTTTCGCCTCGTGCAACCTCGCAGTCTGTGAGCGGCAGATTCAGCTTGGTCTGAACAAGGTGTCTAAGTGGGCAGACGAGAATGGATTTAGCCTTAACCCACAAAAGACTACCTGCGTCCTGTTCTCCAGAAAGAGGGGTCTGCACCCCGATCCTGACATTGATTTGCAGGGAGAACGCGTGCACGTAAAAACAGAACATAAATTTTTAGGTATGATTCTAGATACGAAGCTTACATTTGTGGCACACATACGGTATCTAAGAAACAAGTGTATGAAAACAATGAATATTCTAAAAGTGTTGTCACGCACCGTTTGGGGTAGTGACACACAGTGTCTTTTAAATTTGTACAAGAGCCTCATACTTACAAGATTAGATTACGGCGCCATAGTGTACCATTCCGCTACGCCAAGCGCCCTAAGGATGCTGGATCCTGTACACCATCTAGGCATCCGCCTAGCCACTGGTGCCTTCAGGACAAGTCCTGTGGCAAGCCTGTATGTAGAGGCGGACATGTGGTCGCTTGATATGCAACGTTCATCCTTAAGCCTCACCTATTTCCTGAAAGTAAATTCAAACCCAGAACATCCGTCCTTCTCAACCGTAAATAATATGACCAGTTCCACACTCTTTAATAACCGGCCGACAGCAAGAGAACCCTTTTCACTACGTGTAAGAAAAATTAGTGAAGAAATGGACATCCCACTACTTGAAAATACTCTGATGGCCCCAGCAAAGCCAATGCCACCGTGGCAGTGGCAACTCATAGAGTGTGATACTTCGTTTGTAGAGGTCACAAAAGATGCTCCAGAGGCACATATCCGGATGCATTTTCTGGAAATCCAGTTCAAGTACTCGTCCTGCACTCAGTTTTACACCGACGCTTCCAAGTCACATGCAGGGGTATCTTATGCAGTAGTTGGCCCATCGTTCTCCGAGTCCGATGTACTGCACCCGGAAACAAGCATTTTTACGGCTGAGGCCTATGCACTTTTATCGGCTGTGAAGAGTATAGGCGAATCAAAACTCAAAAGATCAATAATATTTACAGACTCCCTAAGCGTCGTAAAAGCCGTCATGACTCTACATAGACACAAAAACCCTGTACTTATTGAACTGTATTCTGCTCTGTGCAAGGCATACCTGTCTAACCAGCATATTATTATATGCTGGGTGCCTGGCCATAGAGGCATCGAGGGCAATGTTCTGGCTTATCAAATGGCCACATCAACTACATCGCGAGCCCTTAACCCTACCGCTTCTATCGCTGCCACAGATCTCAAGCCCTACTTGAGAAAGAAACTTCGAAGCCACTGGCAGCGCTTGTGGGATGCCGAAACGAACAATAAGCTCCACTTAGTTAAGCCACAAATTGGCGCGTGGCATCCTGTTACAAAAATACGAAGAACTAATGTCCTATTCTCTCGTTTGAGAATAGGACATACATACGGCACCCACAATTTTCTTTTAACTGGAAATGACCCACCAACCTGTGGTAGATGTGGAGAGAGGCTTACCGTGCTCCACGCCCTCGTGGAGTGCAGGGAAGCCGAAACAGAGAGAAAAAGGCACTTTCCTCTAGCGTACCGGTACTGTCTCCCTCTCCATCCCGCTATGTTTCTGGGTGACAAACCCCTCTTTAACACCAAAGCTGTCCTGGGTTTTCTTAGCGATGTTACATTGCATGGTATTTGCCCAATAGTTTCATAGCGCATCCTCTCTCCAGAGGATGCCGCTGCGATAGTAGTTTTGTATAGCACGCGTCTCCAGGCCCTTGCATTTCAAAGGGCCTGTCAAGGCAGTAGTGCTTTTTGAAAGACTTATCAGTGATAAATTCTCATTTATCATCATTATCTTGCAATTTGTTCTTTCGTTTCATGTGCACCTCATTAGCCATTGCCATAATTTTATTACATATATATTTTACGCATTTTACAGCGATTGTTTTTAGGCCCTTTTACAGCCACGACACATCTACCTTTCGCAATTCATTGCTCCATTGTGAACTTATTAACACAGGCCTGGCGCTCTTTGGCCATACCTGGCCCTTGCGCCATTAAACAACATACATCATCATCGATAACGCCGTCGATCGAAGAACGGCCTCTTCTGGCCGTTCCTGGATTGACGGTGAATTCATTCTTCGATCGACGAAGCATTCATAAAATCAGGAAAGCACTGATTGCTCTCTAGGAACCACTCCATCCTAGACAAAACCATTCTTTCCATTACTTTGCCGACGCAACTATCTAAGGCGATCGGTCTATAGCAGGAAAGCTCGTTAGGGCACTTCTTCGGTTTAAGTAATGCTTCAATGCGACTGCATTTCCAACTATTTGGAACATTTCCTGACTCCCACGTGGCATTATAAAAAAATAGAAGCATACGTCTGCCTTCTGTGCCAATATGGCGGAGTGCAGCGCACGTGATTCCGTCAGGTCCTGGTGCCGATGAGCGTCGGGAAACAGAAATTGCAGCGTCAAGCTCTTGCATCGTAAAATGTACTTCGAGTCGCTCGTCAGGTGATGGGGGCGCGATGGTGACAAGCGATGAACTCACTGCATTAGACGTGTCCACAATAAATTTACACTAGTCCTCTGCAACCTCCAATTCGGTCCGGCGTTGATGTAGAGCCACGGCACGGAATGGGTGTTCTTGTGGAGTTGTCAGAAGACTTCGTATGACCCGCCAGATCTTGGATAGGCGGGTCTTGGGTGTTGCTATGGGCTAGAGAAAGAGAAAATGAGAGCGAGAGACAGACAGAGAGAGAAAAAGAGAAAGAAAAACAGTGCAAGAGAGAGAGAGAGAGAAAAGAAAGAGACAGATATAGAAAGATAGAGGCGGGATTTGAACCCGGGTACTCACGGTCCGAAGGCAAGCGTCATACCCACTACGCTATAGACCACGCTTGCAGAAAGAACTCCGCTGTTTCATCACATTTCACAAGCGTGGAACTAGCTAAATTTTTTTTTTCATAACTGCCTGCTTGATCTTCATGAGTGAAAGTTGCTGTATAACCCGCCTTGGTTGCTCAGTGGCTATGGTATTGGGCTGCTGAGCACGAGGTCGCGGGATCGAATCCTGGCCACGGCGGCCGCATTTCGATGGGGGCGAAATGCGAAAACACCCGTGTACTTAGATGTAGGTGCACGTTAATGAACCCCAGGTGGTCCAAATTTCCGGAGTCCCCCACTACGGCGTGCCTCATAATCAGAACTGGTTTTGGCACGTAAAACCCCATAATTTAATTTCAATTTAAGTTACTGTATAACGTTCTTTTCTGTCAGACAAAGCATAACAAAATCGACGGTGACTGCCAATTACTTTTCTATGTGCTATGTTTCTATGTTTTGTTATATTGTTACGAGTGTCACAATATTGTTAATGCATAATAATGACATGAGCGGTTTATTTGTTCATATAATTATCGTAATCACCTTGAGCAGCCTTCTGTAGCCCAATAAAAATTTTCATGCAATTCAAATCTCCCGAACAAATTTTGTTGCACATGCCCCGTTGCCTGCGCTTTTTCTACTTTCTGTTGCAGTATAGCTTCCTCTGAAGCTTTTGAGTGCGGCTTCATGGCACTTTCTCCTTTTTCTCATAATTTTATCACTGAAATGAGTGAATTATATGTCGTGTATTGAATTACAAAAGACGGGAGGGAAGTTCTCACTGCACCTTTTGGCAGCATATCTAAGGCTTTTCTCTAGGGGTGTGCGAATAATGAAAATGTTCAATTAAATACAAATATTAGAGAGAAAAAAACGGGATTCGAATATCAAATATTTGTACGTTCTAAACGGAGAGAAGCATAAAAACTCCATATAGTGTGTACGATGAAAAAAGGCTTATTAGCATTATTTTATACATCTAATGCGGTTATAAGCTTGTAATGAAAACAAAGGACATTTGACTGTATCTGGTGCACCATGGTAATGACAGTCATTAAACAAACAGCACATCAACAGATGCCCGGAGAACTGCAGTGCTCATTGAAGAAACAAACCGCATTACCATCAGTACAGCACATAATTTTTAAGACGTGTCCATTAAAGGGAAAAAAAGTAACTGATGTACTGATTCGAAATAAAGTTTTTCTCACTGACTCATTAGTTACTTGTTTCAAAATGGTTTTGATTACATTTGCTAGTTACTGTCCCACGAAAGTAACTGAGCCGTTACTATAAAGTAATCTATTGCATTAACGACACTTTTCTCCCTCGTTTTATTATCACGGCAAAAATATGATTATTAGAACGAGTTGACCTAGCTTTTGTAGTAAGTTCTCTGCAGCCCTTCATAGGTATATTGTTTATTTACACTAATTGCTTCTAAGAATTTTCTTAAATAATCTTCTTTCGTTTAAAAAAAGTAGGAAGATATCTTCCGCAGCACTAAAAACTCGCTCAATGTGCATACTCGAGAGCCGCGTTGCTTTGTAACGTACAAGTATTTTTCTCTCAAGAGTGTGATTATTCAAAATGGCGTGAGGGGTATGGTTTCTCTTTGAAGCTAGGCGCTTCCTTGTTTCTGGGATTATGGGAAGGCGTTCCCGTCAAGGCCAGTAAAAAACTGAAAAAGTGGTCCGGAGGCATCAACATTGGAAGTGGCCATCTTTATTGAGCCACAGAAGCGCTGTTTTAATTTGACGGCCAACATGCGGTGGGCCCTGCGCACTTCACTGGTTAGGTATTTAGACAAACGAAAGGTTGTAACGGATGCGAAGAAATGTTCACATTTTTTGAAAAAGTGGCCAAATCTGTAATGGAATATCAAGCTGCTGATTATTCAGCCTTAAAAATACTGCTCCTGTATTGCAACCCAAGAAATAGTACATTCAAACTCAAACAGAAACGAATTTCAAACAGTTAAGACATGTGTTCAATAGCCGATGACTTATGCGTATATCAGAGATCATAGACGGCACTAACCGAAGAATTAACCAGCAGCTATTACCGCCTAAAAGCACGTCTAGGAGAAAGAGAGAAATTATAAGAGAAAGCCAGAGGTCGGATTTCCAAGAAAGGTGCACAAATCTGCTGGTGGACTGACGCCAAGAAAATTGAGCCTTTCACTAGGTGCACGCAAATAAAATCACAGCTGGCGCGTTCGGTGCTTGTTTAACGGCACCGCGAAGTTCGCAAGTACAAAGGGATCACGAGCCATTCCACACTTTGAAGGTGGATGACCAGCGAAGGTCTTTAGCACACGACACAGAGGTGACACGGAATGCGGAGGTCGGTATAGTCAGGACTCCCGAGGAGCAACGCGCCTATGAAGAGCGACGACAGGAACAAGGAGGAGATCGTCGCCCGGAGTGCGCACTGCACGGCGCCTCCCCATTACGTCGAGAAAAGAGATTCAAAATAGAGAACAGCACCTGGACATATTCCCGCGACGCTATCTGTGCCCAACCACGCTGACGACGACGACCTCGAGTGTGCGAGCGAGGTGCTAGAGAAAAAGGCTGAACTGAGCGCTTGTTCTAATTGCCTCAATTAAACACCGCTCTCCGCTCTTGTCTTCAATGAGCCGTGACACTGGTGGAAGTGTTGTGTATCCCATCGTCGCCTAATGATTGGGAGGACCCCTGAGAGTATCCCTGCATCCAGCCCATCAATACATAGTCCACGCGTCGAGACACCGCGCAAGCCGCCGCCTGCAAGGTCTGTGCCCGGAATTCGGTGTCTTGCAAGGAACTTTGTCAGCGACCTCATCTACTCGGGAAATGGCGCTTGCAAGTCCCACACAGGTGACAGTTCAAAACAATCTAGTCACCACCAGCTTCCACGGTATAAAGACGCCGAAGACTGACTGGACCAGTACGAAAGCGTAGCTAAGGTCAATCAGTGGCGTTCGGACCGGAAACTCTCGAATGTGTACTTCGCTCTTAAAGGTAGAGCAAGGACGTGGTTTCAAAACCGCGAGGCACATTTGACAACGTGGGACGAATTTTGCCGTCGGCTACTTGATGCCTTCGGAAGCACTGATCGCCAAGATAATGCACAACGCCTTCTCGAGTTGCTCATTCCGAAGCCCAACAAAAGTGTTTCCATGTTTGCCGAGGACATGTCTCGTTTGTTTCTCCGCGCGGATCCCAACATGCCTGATTCGAAGAAGCTGAACCATCTCAGGCGCGGCGTCATAAAACATCTATTCGCTGGTCTCGTGCGCAACCCACCCACAACAGTGGAATAATTCATTAAGGAAGTCACAGCAATCGAGCGGGTGCTGCAGCAGCGTTGCCGGCAGTACGAACGCCTGACACATGCGCCTGCAGGAGCCGCAGTACTGGCAGTGACAGACGAGACCTCCCTCCTGCAACTGATAAGAGACATTATGCGTCAGGAGATTGCGAAGCAAGCTGCGACAACAAAACAGTTTTCTGTGGCTTCGGTCGCTGAAGTTGCCCACCAAGAAATCCGGCAAGCACTTGCATCTCCTGAGCCACTCCCTGAACCGTGTCCTCTGCCGCGCGCAAACAGCTACGCAGACGCAGTCCGTCGCTCACTTTCTATTGTGCTAGTACCGCAGTACCACCAGCGGCAACAATGTTGCTGCCTGGATACCGAGGGAGCATTTCAGGCGACCGCAGCTTCGCAGGACCGATGTGTTGTGCACTGCTCATCGCCGACCATTATGTTTTCATTGTGGACAACCAGGGCACATTTATCGTTTTTGCCCTCATCGCCAGGGTGGCTTCCAGGAAATGTCACCTGCCATTCTACGACAGTTTCCAGAGAGACATCTACGCTTCGACGACAGTGTCATTCCGGAAAAAGGCAGCTCAGATAATCTCCGGTCGCACTCGCCGACTCCGTTGCGTTATTCGTCGCCGAACCGTCAAAATTTCGCCTACTTGTCAAGTGGGCGCTCTCCAAGCCCACGACGGGGAAACTAAAAGCAGCGACCTCCGGAGGGAAGGTTGCCGGTCGTCGAACCGGCGAAAGTCCCCCATTATTACGGAGAAACGAGCAGAGCAACCCGGAGAAACGGAACGCAGACGAATTTGTGAGGGCCGACCTACTCTTAAGGAATGATGGGCATGACGTGACAGCTTTAGTTGACACTGGCGCAGACTTTTCGATAAAAAGTGAGCAGTTGGCAGACTGGCTTGAGAAAGTCATAATGCGATTGTGCATTTGGGCCCTTATATTCGAAATGCCGGGGGCCAGATAATGACACCTACAGGAAAATGTACTGCACGACTCCAGATAGGAAATACAGCTTTTGTCGCCTCTTTTATGATTTTAAAAGAGTGCTGCAGATCACTCATCCTTGGAATGGACTTGTTGCGGGAGTACGGCGCAGTGGTTAACATACGGGACAGCGATATAACCTTATCGACTAGTATAGACACGAGCCACGACGAAGAGCGCCAACGTACATCTTTACGTGTCGCCGACGACGACGTCTGCATACCGCCACTATTATGCAGTCTTGTCTCCGTCAGTTACGGGGAACAGTTTAAAAATGTCACAGTTTCGCCCTAAGGGCGAAGCAATGAATGCGATAGCAACACAGCAATGTCATACGAAGTAAGGTGAGCGGCTTTGGTAGCAACAACACGCAGAACTGTTGTCGACGCCATCGGCGTTTTGCCCGCGTTAGCTCAAAATGCGTGCGGCGTTGGTGACTGTTGCTGGAGCCTCTGATATAAATAGGCACTTGGTGCCGCAGCTAAACGTCGCCTCCCTTCCCTCCCCCTCCCCCACGGCCTCTCGCGCGTCCGAAGAAGGCGCGTTTGCTCTACATATATGGTGATTGTAAAGGAGAAAAGAGACGCCTACTTCTGCAGCCCTTAAGCGAGCACGGCGCAGAACGCGCGTTTGTTCTCCGCCGTGCGTTCACTCCCCGTGAAAGACGCGCCCCTCGCGCCCTTTCACTCGCACATACAGCGTTCGGCGCGCGGCGACGATTTCATCTCCAAATGACGTCATACGGAACCTCACGGCGACGGCGACGCCGACGGCAGAAATCTGCTTTTGAGTGTCCATATAATTGCTATCGCAATAAAAGGACGGTGTAGCCAAACAATTAACTGCACTTCTGTTCCATCAAGGTGTTGCCATTGCTCGGGCTGTCATCAGCCTAATCAGTGGTCGTACAGAGGTACTATTGACAACTTTTGCCAATGAATGCCGGCACATCTGTAAAGACACCGCTGTGGCATACTTTGACGATATTGACCATGTCCAACACTGCTCTCCTGCACAAGAGGAATCAAGCACTGATACGATGCCACATGCACCCGTCATCGACGTTGACCCAGGTTTAGAGCCGCAACAGAAATAAAGTCTCAGGTAGCTGCTTGACCATTTTAGGGACTGCTTCTCCACAACTTCCCGAGTGCGTCAAGCTCCACTGACGAAACACCACATCATTACGGAGGAAACAGCAATAGCCATCCGACAGAATCCGTATCACGTGGCTGAGAAAGAGCGTACAGCAATACAGAAACAAGTCAATAAAATGCTCGAAGATGATGTCCAGCCGTCAAAAAGCCCTTGGGCATCGCCCGTGGTGCTCGTTAAGAAGGATGGTAGCCGGTGGTTTTGTATCGATTCTCGCAAGCTCAATCGGCTTACCAAAAAAGATGTGTATCCCTTACCACGCATCGATGATTCCCTCAAAAGGCTACGGCATGCACGTTTATTCTCGTCGATGGACTTAAAAAGTGCATACTGGCAAATAGAGGTGGATGAGCGGGATCGCGAAAAGATTGCTTTTGTGACTCCTGATGGGCTCTATGATGGGCGCGAAGAGATCGAAGCAAACTGCGACACCGAAGGAGTTTACTTTGCTTCGGTCGCTGACGTTGCCCGCCAAGAAATCCGGCAAGCATTTGCATCTCCTGATCCACTCTCTGAGGCGTGTCCTGAGCCGCCCGCATACAGCTACGCAGAGGCAATCCGTCGCTCACTTTCTATCGTGCCAGTACCACAGTACCACCAGCGGCCACCTATTGCAGCCCGGATACAGAGGGAGCATTTCAGGCGACTCCAGCTTCGCAGGACCGACGTATGGCGCACTGCTGATCGCCGACCATAGCGTTTTCACTGTGGAGAACCATTACGCATTTATCCTTTTTGCCCTTATCGCCAGGGTGGCATCACGGAACTGTCACCTGCCACTCCGCGACCGTTTTCAGAGAGACATCTACGTGTCGACGGCAGTGTCACTCGGAAACAAGGCTCCGGTCGCGCTCGCCGTCTCCGTTACGTTATTCTTAGCCGAACCGTTGCAGTTTCGCCGACGTGGGTCAGATGGCGCTCTCCAAGCCCACGGCGGGGAAACTGAAAGCAAAGACCTCCGGGGGAGGGGGGGGGGGCGGGAAGGTTACAAGTCAGCGAACCGCCGGAAATCCCCCATTATTACTGAGAAACAAGCAGAGCAATCCGGAGACACGGAACGCCGACTAATTTGTGAGTGCCGACCTACTCTTAGCCATTGATGGGCACGTCCTGACAGCTTTAGTTGATACTGGCGCAGACTTTTCGATATAGAGTGAGTAGTTGGCAGACCGGCTTAAGATAGTCAAAATGCAATGGACTGGCCCTTGTATACGAAATGTCGCCACCCAGATAATGACACCTACAGGAAAATGTACTACACGACTCCAGATAGGAAATACAGCTTTTGTATCTTAGAAGCGTGAATTGCTGGGCTGAAGTCGTTGGCATTTCGGGTTCATGAACATCCCTTTCTGGACAATCCTTCAGAATGTCAGCGTAGCTTTTCTTTTAGCTTCTTCAATCTCTTGAATTCTTCCTTTTTGAAATTCTAATTCATGGCTTAATTCTAAAGCCATTGTTTTGATCTTCGTGTACTCTGACAGAAGGGTGTCCATTTGGTCATTTGCCTCGTTGTCACTGTTGATCCTTCCTTAACAATGTCATCAAGGCTCTTGTGAAAACTCTATCTTTGCCATCTTTGACAGGACTGGATGATCAGCTTTTGCCATGCTGGTTTTTGGTCTGTCTTCCTTATATGCATTTTTCTCTTTTTCAGTTCTTTTCAATTGCTCCGTGACTTTGCTCCTGTTGTTCCTGTCCGTTCCTTGTGTTTTCTCCCCTGCTAACTGTGGTTCGGCTGACCCTTCAAGATCTGAACCCTCGTACCAGGGAGTTTCGTCTTCTCTGAGCTTTTCTTCATGATGACTGGGTGTTGCTCCACTCAGTTCATCTTCAGTTTCCTCTTGTCCCCGCAGGGGCGTCTGCGTCAGCAGGCGTTTGGTGTGTTGCGACACCACGTACCCGAGCACATGAGGGTCGGACCCTCCCGCGTCTAACCGTGCGCGGCTTAGCCGTGTCCGGGGAAAAGGGGATCCTGGGAGTTGAGCCGAAGCCGGGTGTTTGGACCTTTATGGCCCCTCGGCAGAGGCAACACACTCCTTTGGCCTCTGCTTCACGTAGACGGCACCCCCGGACTGACCCACCCGGGGGAAATCGGTGGTCGCCTTTTCCTATCCCCCTCTCTGCCCTTTTTCTTTCGTATCTCCTTTCTTTACTGTCCTGTCTCCTATTCTCTTCTGTTACTTCCACGTTTTCATAGGCGGCTCGGGTTAACCTTGTGTATGTGCCCTCTCTTGGGTATCTTATATTGGGTTATAGCAGCAATGCACGGCTGGCGTCTGCAGCCTTACACCTTAAGTGCTGCAGCGTCCCCTAGTTGGGCTCCGTGGTGGGTGGCCGCCATTGCCGCCGAAATAAACCGAACTAATATGGGAACACCTGCATTTCCCCGTCTACTTGATCGTCACCCTCACAAGAGGGGGCGCACCGATGAAATACTAAACCTATTCAGACCGAAAGAAATTTTTCCCCGCTACCAAGTTGTGCACAGTGAGATAACTGAAAAACCAGCTCGAACCGTATCCCCTTTTCTTGTTGCGAAAGGCTTGACTGACGCCCTTGGCCCAGGTTACAAGGTCACCAAAATGGCGAGCGGGGACCTCCTGCTTGAGATCCGTGACAAAGCGCAGCACAATAAATTGAACAACCTTGTGGCATTTGGAGACATACCTGTTACCGTCTCACCTCATCGGTCTATGAACACAGCACGTGGAGTAGTGTCTGATGCAGATCTAATCGACTTGTCCGAAACCGAACTATTGGAAGGCTGGAAAGAACAAAACGTAACAAACGTACAGCGCATCAATATCAGAAGAGAAAATAAGGAAATTCCCACTAAACACCTGATCCTGACTTTTGCCACTTGCGATCTGCCAGAAACCATAGAAACCGGATACACAAAGTTAGCTGTCAGGCCATACATCCCCAATCCCAGAAGATGCTTCCAATGTCAAAGATTTGGCCACGGCTCGCAGAGCTGCCGTGGTAGACTAACATGTGCGAAATGTGGAACGCAAGGTCATTCCTCAGACAACTGTGAAGCAGCACCTCACTGTGTAAACTGTGATGGTGAGCATCCAGCTTACTCCCGGTCTTGTCCGAATTGGAAAAAAGAAAAAGAAATTATCACTCTCAAAGTTCGTGAGAACATCTCCTTCAAGGAAGCACGTAAAAGGTGCTCACCATTCCACACGACTACTTATGCTGATGCGGCGCGTAAAGGGGCAGCGTCGCAGCGGCTAATGCCACCTGCACAGCCCGCACGCAGCGAGCTGTCGCTTGTGGCTCCTGCCCCCAGGGTGGAAGGCGCTAAGCCTACTGCACCCAACCAGCAAACAGGCCCGGTTACCCTAGGGTGGCCGGCACAACAACAGTCCTCAGTGGCAGCCTGCGCTTCGCATAGCGAACCCGCAGGCTCGCCAGCAGCTCCCACGGTGGGTGCAGTCAAGGCTGCCTCACCCTCACCGGCCCCTGCTGGCGCTAGCAACAGCCGGCGCAGCTCAGGCCCAAAGGCAGCCCCATCGACCTCAGGGCTGGTGGGCGCGAATGCCTCGTCCTTCGCGGGGAGACTTTCCCGCGAAACTTCTCGCTCGCAAGAGCGCGTGTCCGGCGCTTCACAAGAAGCAATGGACACCACACCTATCCCGACGGCGCACCAAGCGCCTAAGGAGCGGCGAGGTTCCCTCGACCGCTTCAGAAAGGACAAATCCCGCGTTACAGGGCCTGGAAAGGGCTCTGTAATCTAAAGCAACATTTCCATTTTTAGTACACACAGCACCAATTTACTTTAATTATGGATACACAAATCATTCAATGGAACGTCAGAGGCCTTCTTAGGAACCTCGACGATGTCCAAGAACTTATTTACCAACACAATCCAAAA
Organism: Dermacentor silvarum; assembly: GCF_013339745.2. Lineage (NCBI taxonomy): Eukaryota > Metazoa > Arthropoda > Arachnida > Ixodida > Ixodidae > Dermacentor > Dermacentor silvarum. The sequence goes on from NC_051162.1 coordinate 63,745,653, forward strand.
GTGCTGTGTGTACAGGAAACGCACTTAAAATCGAAACATACAAATTTTCTCCGACAGTATGTTACGTTTCGTAAAGATCGCGATGATGCTCTCGCATCATCAGGCGGTGTTGCCATTGTAATTCACAAAAGCATCGCATGTCAACGTTTGCAGCTACAAACGCCCCTTGAAGCAGTGGCAGTTCGACTTGTTCTTCTAAACAAGCTCATCACCATCTGCTCACTTTACATACCCCCCCATTACCACTTACATAAACATGAATTTCAGTCCCTTATAGATGAATTGCCAGAACCCTATCTTGTTCTTGGCGATTTCAATGCGCACAGTAGTCTGTGGGGCGACTCTCGTATCGATGCGCGAGGTCGTCTTGTTGAACAATTTCTTTTCTCCTCTGGCGCGTGTCTCCTGAACAAGAAGGAACCTACATTTTACTGTCTCGCAAACAGAACCTTTTCTTCTATTGATCTTAGCATAGCTTCCCCGTCTCTATTATCTGAACTTAAATGGGAAGTTACCAAAAATCCGTACGGGAGCGATCACTTCCCAATACTACTGCGAACAACCAAAACTGAGCCGTCACCACAAGCCCCTCGATGGAAGATTGACACAGCCGATTGGGAGAAATTTCGAAATCTTACTAGTAGCATCTCCTGGGCCAACATGTCTTCGTTAGGAACTGATGCTGCTGTGGAATATTTTACTTCCTTGATAATTGATGCCGCTTCTAAATGCATATCCGAAATAAGTGGTGCGGCATGCAAACGCCGTGTCCCATGGTGGAACGACGAATGTAGGAACGTTCGTAGAAAACAGAACAAAGCGTGGGGGTTGCTACGCGATTCTCCTACTGCGGAGAATCTTATCAATTTTAAGAAGGTAAAGTCCGAAGGCAGGAGAACGCGCCGACAGGCCAGAAGAGAGAGCTGGCAGAAGTTTTTATCAGGTATACACTCGTATACAGATGAGGCCAAAGTCTGGAACAGGGTTAACAAGGTGAGAGGACGACAAACATATTCACTCCCTTTGGTAAACACACAAGGCGACAGCTTGGAAGACCAAGCAAACCACCTGGGTGCACACTTTGAACATGTGTCCAGTTCATTGCACTATTCCCCAGAATTTACAAAACACAAAGCAGCAATAGAAAAACAAAAACTAGATCGAAAGAGCACCGGGAACGAGCCTTATAACTTGCCTTTCTCTTTAGCAGAGCTTCAGGCATCACTCGCCTGTTGCAACCAATCTGCCCCAGGCCCTGACCGCATATTATATGAAATGTTGAAGAACCTGCCCTCTGAAACGAAGAAAACCCTTCTCTGTCTGTATAACTCTATATGGATTTCCGGCGAGATCCCCTCTGCCTGGAAAGAGGCCATAGTGATCCCTATCCTGAAGCAGGGCAAGGATCCATCGTCCGTATCGAGTTACCGGCCCATAGCTCTAACAAGCTGCCTCTGCAAAGCCTTCGAGAAAATGATAAACCGTCGTCTGATACATTTCCTAGAATCAAACAAGCTGCTTGACCCATACCAGTGCGGTTTTCGCGAGGGTCGATCCACCATTGACCATTTGATACGTATTGAGGCACAGATACGTGAAGCTTTTGTTCACAAACAATTCTTCCTTTCTGTTTTCCTCGATATGGAAAAAGCATACGACACCACATGGCGGTTCGGAATACTGAGAGACCTCTCCCACTTTGGTATACGTGGTAATATGTTAAATGTGATTGAAAGTTATCTGCTGAATCGCACATTCCGTGTTCGAGTTGGCAATGCATTATCACGGCCTTTCGTGCAGGAAACCGGAGTACCACAGGGTGGGGTGCTCAGTTGCACTCTCTTCATTATAAAAATGAATTCCTTGCAGTCTATGCATCCCACGCAACATGTTTTATTCAACGTACGTCGATGATATACAGATTGGATTTAAATCGTGCAACCTTGCAATCTGTGAGCGGCAGGTTCAACTTGGTCTGAACAAGGTGGCTAAATGGGCAGACGAGAATGGGTTCTGCCTAAATCCACAAAAGAGCGCCTGCGTCCTTTTTTCTAGAAAGAGAGGACTGTACCCCGACCCCGACATTGACCTGCAAGGACAGCGTCTACCTGTAAAAACGGAACATAAATTCTTAGGCATAATTCTTGACACTAAGCTAACATTCATACCACACTTAAAACATCTAAAAAACAAGTGCATGAAAACAATGAATATTTTAAAAGTGTTGTCACGCACTACATGGGGTAGTGACAGAAAGTGTCTGTTAAATTTGTATAAAAGCCTCATACGAACACGCCTAGACTACGGGGCCATAATTTACCAGTCAGCCACCCCAACCGCGTTGAAGATGCTGGACCCCATCCACCATCTAGGTATTCGCTTGTCTACAGGTGCCTTTAGGACAAGCCCTGTAGAAAGCCTTTACGTGGAATCCAATGAGTGGTCCCTCCACTTCCAGAGGACCTACACAGCTTTCATGTATTTTCTTAGAGTGAATGCAAACAGTGAACATCCCTCATATTCCACCGTAAATGATTTGTCCAGCTCCCACCTCTTTCATAACCGACCTGCAGTAAGAGAGCCCTTCTCGTTGCGTGTGAGAAGTCTGGCTGAGGAAATGGATGTCCCACTCTTTGAACATCGTCTAATGACACCCACTATACAGGTCTCACCGTGGCAGTGGCAGATTGTCGACTGTGATTTGTCCTTTTTACATGTTTCGAAGCACGCCCCAGTTGCACACATTAGAATGCATTTCCTCGAACTGCAGCATAAATACTCCTGTCCGGAATTTTACACCGATGCATCAAAGTCTCATGCTGGCGTCTCTTATGCAGCGGTTGGCCCATCATTTTCAGATGCCGACGCCCTGCACCCCCTAACGAGCATTTTCACAGCAGAGGCTTATGCAATACTGTCGGCTCTTAAATACATCAAAGAATCGAAAATACCAAAAGCAATCATCTACACAGACTCACTGAGCGTAGTAAAAGCCTTAAAATCTCTTAAGAGGCACAAAAATGCTGTAATAGTATCGCTTTATTCATTCATATGTAGTATTTATGCGTCTGGCCAGCATGTTGTGGTGTGCTGGGTGCCAGGACACCGAGACATCGAGGGAAATGTACTGGCAGACCAGCTTGCCACATCCATCAAGGCAAAAGCTGGCAACACATCTATGCTCGTCCCTGTTCTCGATATGAAGCCATATCTACGCAAGAGACTTCGAGTCCACTGGCAACGTTTGTGGGACGGCCAGACTCATAACAAGCTTCATTTAATTAAGCCCCGTTTAGGGAACTGGCCATCCACCACGAAATCTAGAAGAAATGATGTCCTATTCTGTAGGCTCAGAATAGGACACACTTACGGCACGCACAATTACTTGTTGTCTGGAGGCGAACCCCCGACCTGTACTAGATGTGGGGAGGTACTTACTGTACTTCACATCCTAGTGCAGTGTCCTCTAATAGAACCTGAAAGAAAGAAACACTTTGTTCAAGCCTATAGAGAGAACATACCCCTTCACCCAGCGATGTTTTTAGCTAATGACCCGGTATTTCAGCACGACTCAGTTTTAGCCTTTTTAAACGACATCGACATTTTGCAAGTTCTTCGCCCGAGAGATTCGTAGCAGGGTCCTCTTTCAGAGGACGCTGCTGCGACAGCATTTTGAAATGCACTCTCCTCCAGGCTCTTGCTTCTAAGGGTCTCTGTGAGGCAGTAGTGCCTTGTATCGCTCACAGCTTTTTTTATACCATATTCATTGCGCCCTATCACATCATTGTCATGATCTTATTAATTTTGTATTTTACGCACCTTTAGTGCGCAGAATTTTAGGCCCCTTTACAGCCACCCTACACCTACCCACTGTCATTGATCATACCATTGCTCACTCAGTACACCACGTCTTGGCGCTCTTTGGCCATAGCTGGCCCTTGCGCCAGAAAACAACATATATCATCATCATCATCATCATCAGTTACCGGCCCATAGCTCTAACAAGCTGCCTCTGGAAAGCTTTTGAGAAAATGATAAACCGTCGTCTGATACATTTCCTAGAATCAAACAAGCTGCTTGACCCATACCAGTGCGGTTTTCGCGAGGGTCGATCCACCATTGACCATTTGATACGTATTGAGGCACAGATACGTGAAGCTTTTGTTCACAAACAATTCTTCCTTTCTGTTTTCCTCGATATGGAAAAAGCATACGACACCACATGGCGGTTCGGAATACTGAGAGACCTCTCCCACTTTGGTATACGTGGTAATATGCTAAATGTGATTGAAAGTTATCTGCTGAATCGCACATTCCGTGTTCGAGTTGGCAATGCTTTATCACGACCTTTTGTGCAGGAAACCGGAGTGCCGCAGGGTGGGGTGCTCAGTTGCACTCTCTTTATTATAAAAATGAATTCCTTGCGTCTATGCATCCCACGCAACATGTTCTATTCAACGTACGTCGATGATGTACAGATTGGATTTAAATCGTGCAACCTTGCCATCTGTGAGCGGCAGGTTCAGCTTGGTCTGAACAAGGTGGCTAAATGGGCAGACGAGAATGGGTTCTGCCTAAATCCACAAAAGAGCACCTGCGTCCTTTTTTCTCGAAAGAGAGGACTGTACCCCGACCCCGACATTCACCTGCAAGGACAGAGTCTACCTGTAAAAACGGAACATAAATTCTTAGGCATAATTTTTGACACAAAGCTGACATTCATACCACACCTAAAATATCTAAAAAACAAGTGCATGAAAACAATGAATATTTTAAAAGTGTTGTCACACACTACATGGGGTAGCGACAAAAAATGTCTCTTAAACGTGTATAAAAGCCTCATACGAACACGCCTAGACTACGGGGCCATAATTTATCAGTCAGCCACCCCAACCGCGTTGAAGATGCTGGACCCCATCCACCATCTAGGTATTCGCTTGTCTACAGGTGCCTTTAGGACAAGCCCTGTAGAAAGCCTTTACGTGGAATCCAATGAGTGGTCCCTCCACTTGCAGAGGACCTACACAGCTTTCATATATTTCCTTAGAGTGAACGCAAACAGTGAACATCCTTCATATTCCACCGTAAATGATTTGTCCAGCTCCCACCTCTTTCATAACCGCCCTGCAGTAAGAGAGCCCTTCTCGTTGCGTGTGAGAAGTCTGGCTGAGGAAATGGATGTCCCACTTTTTGAACATCGTCTAATGACACCCACTATACAGGTCGCACCGTGGCAGTGGCAGATTGTAGAGTGTGATTTGTCCTTTTTACATGTTACGAAGCACGCCCCCATTGCACACATTCGAATGCACTTCCTTGAACTGCAGCATAAATACTCCTGTCCGGAATTTTACACCGATGCATCAAAGTCTCATGCTGGCGTCTCTTATGCAGCGGTTGGCCCATCATTTTCAGATGCCGACGCCCTGCACCCACAAACGAGCATTTTTACAGCAGAGGCTTATGCAATACTGTCGGCTCTTAAACATATCAAGGACTCGAAAATACCCAAAGCAATCATCTACACAGACTCGCTGAGCGTAGTAAAAGCTTTAAAATCTCTTAAAAGGCACAAAAATCCCATAATAGTATCGCTTTATTCATTCATATGTAGTATTTATGCATCTGGGCAGCATGTTGTGGTGTGCTGGGTGCCAGGACACCGAGACATCGAGGGAAATGTACTGGCAGACCAGCTTGCCACATCCGTCGAGGCAAAAGCTGGCAACACATCTATGCCCGTCCCTGTTCATGATATGAAGCCATATCTACGCAAGAGACTTCGAGTCCATTGGCAGCGTTTGTGGGACGGCCAGACTCATAACAAGCTCCATTTAATTAAGCCCCATTTAGGAAACTGGCCATCGACCACGAAATCTAGAAGAAATGATGTCCTATTCTGTAGGCTCAGAATAGGACACACTTACAGCACGCATAATTACCTGCTGTCTGGAGGCGAACCCCCAACCTGTACTAGATGCGGGGAAGCACTTACTGTACTTCACATCCTAGTACAGTGTCCATTAATAGAACCTGAAAGAAAGAAACACTTTGTTCAAGCCTATAGAGAGAACATACCCCTTCACCCAGCGATGTTTTTAGCTAATGACCCGGTATTTCAGCACGACTCAGTTTCAGCCTTTTTAAACGACATCGACATTTTGCAAGTTCTTCGCCCGAGAGATTCGTAGCAGGGTCCTCTTTCAGAGGACGCTGCTGCGACAGCATTTTGAAATGCACTCTCCTCCAGGCTCTTGCTTCTAAGGGTCTCTGTGAGGCAGTAGTGCCTTGTATCGCTCACAGATTTTTTTTATACCATATTCATTGCGCCCTATCACATCATTGTCATGATCTTATTAATTTTGTATTTTACGCACCTTTAGTGCGCAGAATTTTAGGCCCCTTTACAGCCACCCTACACCTACCCACTGTCATTGATCATACCATTGCTCACTCGGTACACCACGTCTTGGCGCTCTTTGGCCATAGCTGGCCCTTGCGCCAGAAAACAACATATATCATCATGAGCCGTGTCCGGGGAAAGGGGGATCCTGGGGGTTGAGCCGATGCCGGGTGTTCGGACCTTTAAGGCCCCCCCGGCAGAGGCAACACACCTCTTCGGCCTCTGCTTCACATAGACGGGCCCGCAGGGGCGTCTGCGCAAGCAGGCGTTTGGTGTGTTGCGACACCACGTACCCGAGCACATGAGGGTTGGACCCTCCCGCGTGTAGCCGTGCGCGGCTTAGCCGTGTCTGGGGAAAGGGGGATCCTGGGGGTTGAGCCGATGCTGGGTGTTCGGACCTTTAAGGCCCCCCGGCGGAGGCAACACACCTCTTCGGCCTCTGCTTCACATAGACGGCACCTCCAGACTGACCCACCTGGAGGAAATCGGCAGTCGCCTTTTCCTGTCCCCCTCTTCAGTCTTTTGTCTTTCTCTTTCACTTTTCCATCTTTCCTGTCTTCTAGTCACTTCCTTTTACTTCTGATCTTCTGGGCGGCAAGGGTTAACCTTGTGTGGGTAGCCAACCTTGGATATTCCATATTTGGTTATAGTAGTGACGTACAGCTGGCGTCTACAGGTCTTGTGTTCACAGGCCCTGCAGCGTCCCCTTGTTGGGCTCCATGGTGGGTGGCTGGCGTTGCTGCCGAAAACCCAGATATTCTTATGGCTAGTTCTTTTCCACCACTCCCTGATCGCCGTCTGAAAAGAGGGCGCACCGAAGATGTGTTCCAGTTTTTTGGACGCCAAACACAGAATTTCCCCAGATTTCATGTCATTCACTCTGAAACCTCAAACAAATCGGTACGAACAATGTCACCATTCCTTGTCTCAAAGTCTTTGACTGATATTTTTGGACCAGGCTTTAAAGCATCCAGGATGGCAAGCGGGGATCTCCTCTTGGAGCTCCGTGATGTGAAACAGTATCAGAAACTGCCCAATCTGGTATCATTTGGGGACACCCAAGTGACAGTAACCCCACATCGTACTATGAACACCACCCGTGGCGTTATCTCAGATGATGATTTAATGGAGCTAACCGAGGCTGAACTCTTGGAGGGCTTCAGTGAGCAAAATGTGATAAACGTTAAAAGAATTAAGATGAGACGCGACGGCAAAGAAATCAAGACCAAGCACCTAGTACTCACTTTTGGTTCAAGTGTCCTGCCCGAGTCCATCGAGGCCGGGTACCTCAGACTTCGTGTTAGGCCATACGTGCCAAATCCTCTGAGGTGTTTCAAGTGCCAGCGATTCGGGCACAGTTCACAGAACTGCCGAGGCCGGCAAACTTGTGCTAAGTGCAGCGCCAATGAACATTCCTCCGAAGCTTGCAATAACACTCCGCATTGTGTCAACTGTGATGGTGAGCACGCCGCATACTCACGGTCGTGCCCGTCATGGAAGAAAGAGAAAGAAATTGTGACTATTAAAGTCAAAGAAAATATCACATTCAAGGAGGCACGTAGGCGGGTATCATACCTGCCCAAGAACACCTTTGCCGATGTGGCGCGTCAGGGGGCAGCGACACAACGGCTTCCGGCGCCTGCCCGGCCCGCAAGCAGCGAGCCGGCAGTGACGCCATCCGCCCCCTCGGCGGCTGCAGCTAGCGCTGCTCCGCCAACTCACAAGAAGGGGCCATCGACCTCTGGGCTGGTGGCCTCCAGGGCCTCGTCCCTCGAGGCGAGGCCTTCCCGTCAAACCAACCGCTCGCAAGAGCGCGTGTCCAGCGCCTCGCAAGAGGCGATGGACACAACAACTGGCCAGACGGCGCCGTCAGCGCCTAAGGAGCCGCGAGAATCTCGCGATCGCTCCAAAAAAGAAAAAGCCCGCATCACAGGGCCCGAGAAGGGCTCTGTAGCTTAAGTTAGTCTCCTTTACACACAGCACAAAAAACACTTTCAACATGAATACACAAATAATACAGTGGAACGTCAGGGGACTCCTACACAACCTCGATGACGTCAAAGAAATCCTACACAAGTTTAATCCGAAGGTGCTGTGTGTTCAGGAGACACACCTTAAATCTACACAATGCAACTTTCTCCGGCAATACGCCATCTTTCGCAAAGACCGCGATGACACCTTCGTGTCATCCGGCGGTGTTGCTATCGTAGTTGACAGAGGTGTTGCCTGTCGAGAACTGAAACTTCGTACGCCCCTAGAGGCAGTCGCTGTCCGAGGGGTATTGTTTGACAGGCTAGTCACTGTTAGCTCTATATACATCCCTCCTAATTATCATCTTAATAAAACTGAATTTCAGAACTACATAGATGAACTTCCGGCACCATACATAGTTGTCGGAGATTTAAACGCACATAACACATTGTGGGGAGACTCTCGTTGCGATGCGAGAGGACGCCTAATTGAAAACTTTCTCTTTTCTTCAGGAGCATGTTTACTTAATAAGAAAGAGCCAACTTACTACAGCATGGCGCACAACACATACTCCTCCATAGATTTAAGTATCGTGTCTAGTACACTGATTCCGTACCTGGAGTGGTCCGTTCTGAAGAACCCTTTTGGGAGCGACCACTTCCCAATCATGTTAAAACTGACAAAACAAGATCTATGTTCCCCACACATTCCCCGATGGAAGGTTGACTCGGCTAACTGGGAACGCTTCCAAGAACAAACTTATTTAAGCAGGGATGATATTGCCTCTTTAAATATAGACGATGCTGTAGCATATATAACGGGCTTTATAATTGAGACTGCCACAACATGCATCCGTCAAACTAACGGACTAGCTAATAAACGTCGTATCCCGTGGTGGAACGAAGAATGCAAGAAAGCACGGAAAAATCAAAACAAAGCTTGGGGACGACTTCGCGACTCTCCAACCGCCGAAAACTTGATTAGCTTCAAACAAATAAAGTCCCAGGCTAGAAGAACACGTCGACGTGCTAAAAGGGAGAGTTGGGAGAAGTACATCTCCAGTATAAATTCTTACACGGATGAGACAAAAGTGTGGAATCGAGTAAATAAATTAAAAGGCCGGGAGGTACACCCACTCCCCTTAGTAAGTACTCAAGGAGAGAGCCTGGAAGATCAGGCTGGTTGTCTGGGCGAACACTTTGAATATATCTCCAGTGCGTCCCACTACACACAAGCATTTCTGAGAGTCAAAGAACGCGAAGAGCGACAGCCCCTAAAACATAAAGGTTCATCGAGTGAGGTCTACAACTATCCATTTACTTTAACTGAACTGAAAGCATCCCTCGCTTGCTGCAATAACTCTGCGCCAGGCGGTGATCGTGTCATATATGAAATGATTAAGCACCTGAATCCTGAAGCGCTGAAAACACTCCTGTATCTTTTCAATGTCATGTGGGCGCATGGATATATCCCGTCCTCATGGAAGGAAGCTATAGTCATTCCAGTGCTTAAACAAGGCAAAGACCCGTCCCTAGCCAGCAGCTACAGGCCAATAGCGCTAACAAGCTGTCTGTGCAAACTATTTGAAAAAATGATCAACAGGCGCTTAATCTGTTTCCTTGAAAATAACAAATTACTAGACCCCCTCCAATGTGGTTTCAGGGAAGGTATGTCCACAACAGACCACCTTGTTCGCATTGAGTCTTATATCAGGGATGCATTTATACATAAACAGTTCTGTCTTTCAGTGTTTCTTGACCTAGAGAAAGCTTACGATACAACATGGCGCTACGGCATTCTCCGAGATCTCTCTGCGATGGGTGTCCGTGGCAACATGTTAAACACAATCGAAAGTTACCTATCGAATCGCACATTCCGCGTAAGAGTGGGTAACGCTCTTTCTAAGTCATTCACCCAAGAGACCGGTGTGCCACAAGGGGGCGTGCTTAGTTGCACACTATTTATCGTAAAAATGAGTTCCCTGCACACAGTCATCCCACGCACTATGTTTTATTCTGTTTATGTCGACGATGTGCAGATAGCGTTCAAGTCATGCAATATTGCCAACTGCGAACGACAAGTGCAGCTTGGAATAAACAAATTGTCTAAATGGGCGGATGAGAATGGTTTTAAAGTTAACGCTCAGAAGAGCACTTGCATACTCTTTACTAACAAGAGAGGCGTAACGCCAGTCCCAAGTATTGCAATCAAAGGAGATGCGCTCTCTGTGAGCAGCGAGCACAAGTTTTTAGGAATTATTTTAGACTGTAAACTCACATTCATTCCTCATATTAAGCATCTGAAGGCAAAATGCCTGAAGACAATGAACCTTTTAAAGCTTCTGTCGCGTACGACTTGGGGTAGTGATAGAAAGTGTTTGCTTAACTTGTATAAAAGTCTTGTCCTCTCACGCCTTGATTACGGGTCAATAATTTATAATTCTGCAACGCCAAGTGCGTTAAAAATACTAGACCCCGTTCACCACTTGGGTATCCGTCTCGCTACTGGTGCTTTCAGGACAAGTCCAATCCAGAGCCTCTACGTAGAATCGAATCAATGGTCGCTTCATCTGCAGCGGTCATACAGCAGTCTTATATATTTTCTGAAAGTACAAGCGAACATTGAACATCCTTGTTATTCCACAATAAACGATATGACCGCTGCCACACTCTTCCGTAACCGACCTGCAGCGAGAAAGCCGTTCTCTTTGCGTGTGAGGAACCTCAGTGAGGAAATGGGTGTTCCGCTGCTTGAACAATGTCCTATGGCTCCAGCGAAACTATTGCCGCCGTGGCAGTGGCAGCTCATAGAATGTGACACATCGTTCGTAGAGGTCACTAAACACGCGCCAGAAGCACACATTAGAATGCATTTCTTAGAACTCCAATCTAAATACTCGTGTACAGAGTTTTACACAGACGCTTCCAAGTCACATGCCGGGGTATCTTATGCAGCCATCGGTCCATCGTTTTCGGAATCCGGTGTACTGCATCCGGAGACAAGTATCTTTACGGCTGAGGCCTATGCAATATTATCGGCTGTAAAGTATATAATGAAATCAAAACTTAAAAAGACTATCATATTTACAGACTCGCAAAGTGTTGTGAAAGCATTGCAATCACTCTGTAAACACAAAAACCCGGTACTTAATGAGCTCTATTCCATTCTGTGTAAAGCGTATATATCTAACCAGCATGTCATTATATGCTGGGTGCCGGGCCATAGAGGCATAGAGGGTAATGTTCGAGCAGACCAAATGGCCACATCAGTTACATCTCAGGCATTACATCTCCTTACAGCTGCTGTTCCTGCAACAGATTTGAAACCTTTCCTGCGAAATAAACTGCGCAGCTACTGGCAACGCTTGTGGGATGCGGAAAAAAATAATAAGCTTCACTTGATAAAACCACAGTTAGGTTTCTGGCCCCCCGTAACAAAACACGACGAACTGATGTCCTGTTCTGTCGTCTAAGAATAGGACATACATATGGCACCCACAATTTTTTGCTTACTGGTGATGAACCACCAACCTGTGGTAGATGTGGTGAGAGGCTGACCGTCCTCCATGTCCTCGTGGAGTGTCGGGAAGCTGAAACAGAGAGAAGGAAATATTTTCCTCAAGCGTACCGATATCATGTCCCGCTTCACCCCATTATGTTTCTTGGCGAAGAACCGATTTTTAATGTCAAAGCAGTCGTAGATTTTTTGAACCATGTGGTCCTGCATGTTATTAGCCCAACTAGTTCGTAGCGCATCCTCTCTCCAGAGGATGCCGCTGTGATAATTTTTTATAGCACATGCCTCCAGGCCCTTGTGGTTCAAGGGCTCTGTCTAGGCAGTAGTGCTTCTTGCCAATTACTGCATCTTAAATATTTTAAATATCGTGTCATTCTTTCTCAGTGCATTCTTCATTGCATAGTACACCTCATTATTCATTGCCATGATTTTAGTACATATATATTTTACGCACTTTACAGCGATTATTTTTAGGCCCCTTTACAGCCCCGTCACATCTACTTCTCAGAATTCATCGCTCCACTGCACACTCACAAACACTGGCATGGCGCTCTTTGGCCATAACTGGCCCTTGCGCCACAAAACACCACACATCATCATCATTCACATAGACGGCACCCCTGGACTGACCCACCCAGGGGAAATCGGCAGTTGCCTTTTCCTGTCCTTCTCTTCAATCTTCGTCTTTCTCCCTCACTTTTAATCTTTCCTGTCTTCTTTTCTCTTCCATTTACTTCTAACTTTCCTGGCGGCGAGGGTTAACCTTGTGTGTCATAACCACCCTTGGTTATACGTATTTGGTTATAGCGGGAACGTACAGCTGGCGTTTGTGGGAATTGTGTTTACAGGTCCTACATCGTCCCCTTGTTGGGCTCCATGGTGGGTGGCTGGCGTTCCTGCCGAATGAATATTATTTTTATGGCTTGGTCCTTCCCCGCTTTACCCGATCGCCCCCAGAAAAGGGGGCGCACCGATGAAGTGTTCCAGTTTTTTGGACGACAAAAAGAAAACTTTCCGAGATACCATGTAGTACATTCCCAGAAACCAGAAAAGACAGCAAGAATTATGTCACCTTTCGTAGTTGCAAAATCCCTGATGGAAACCTTTGGTGCAGGCTATAAAGTGTCTAAGATGGCGAGCGGTGATCTCCTTCTGGAGCTCCGTGACAAGAAGCAATATGAAAATCTGCCTAAGCTAGTGTCATTCGGGAACATCCCAGTGACAGTTACCCCACATCGTACTATGAACACTATTCGAGGTGTCGTGTCCGATGATGACCTGATGGAACTTACTGAAGCCGAACTTCTAGAGGGTTGGAATGATCAGAATGTGATCAATGTCAAAAGAATTAAAATGAGGCGCGACGGAAAAGAGATCGATACCAAACACCTAGTACTCACATTTGGTTCAAGCAACCTGCCCGATACTATCGAGACAGGGTATATGAAGATCAGGGTTAGGCCTTATATCCCAAATCCTCTGCGATGCTTTAAGTGCCAACGATTTGGCCACAGTTCTCAGAACTGCCGTGGCCGCCTCACCTGTGCCAAATGCGCCCACGAACATCCATCCGAATCCTGTGAAAACGCTCTACACTGTGTAAACTGCGATGGGGAGCATGCCGCATACTCGCGGTCCTGCCCGTCTTGGAAAAGAGAGAAAGAAATCTGTGACGATTAAAGTAAAAGAGAATCTATCATTCAAGGAAGCACGAAGGCGGGTGTCGTATCTGCCAAAAAACAGCTTTGCTGAAGTGGCGCGTCAGGGGGCAGCGTCACAACAGCCACCGGCTGCTGTCCAGCTCACGCATAGTGAGCCGCCAGCGATGCCATCCGCCCCCTCGGCGCGTGCAGCTAGCGCTGCTCCGCCATCTCAGAACAAGGGGCCATCGACCTCCGGGCTGGTGGCCTCTAGGGTCCCACCTCTTGAGGCGAGACCCTCAAGACGAACACACCGCTCGCAAGAGCGGATGCCCAGCGCCTCAGGAGAGGCGATGGACACAACCTCCAGCCAAGCGGCGCATCCAGCGCCTATGGAGCGGCGGGCGTCTCTCGACCGCTCCAAAAAAGAGAAACCCCGCATTACAGGGCCTCTAAAGGGTTCTGTAAGCTAACTTTCTTTTCTTAAACACACAGCACAAAACTCTTTTAATATGGGCACTCAAATAATTCATTGGAACGTCAGAGGTCTCCTTCAAAATCTTGACGACGTTAAAGAACTCCTCCGCAAGTTTAGTCCCAGGGTGCTGTGTGTTCAGGAAACACACCTCAAACATACACAAACAAATTTCCTCACACAGTATGCTATTTTTCGCAAAGACCGCGATGACACTGTTGTGTCATCCGGCGGTGTTGCTATCATAGTTGACAGAGGTGTTGCCTGTCGGGAAATAAAACTTCGTACGCCCCTGGAGGCAGTTGCTATCCAAGGGGTGCTGTTTGACAAGCTAGTCACTATCAGTTCTATATACATCCCTCCAACTTATCAACTTAATAAAACCGAATTTCAAAACTACATAGATGAACTTCCGGCTCCATACATAGTTGTCGGAGATTTAAACGCACATAACTCATTGTGGGGAGACTCTCGTTGCGATGCGAGAGGTCGCCTAATCGAAAACTTTCTCTTTTCCTCAGGAGCATGTATACTTAATAAGAAAGAGCCAACATACTACAGTGTGGCGCATAATACATACTCCTCCATAGATTTAACTATAGTATCGAGCACACTAATGCCATACCTAGAGTGGTCCGTTCTTAAGAACCCTTTTGGGAGCGACCACTTCCCTATTATATTAAACTTAACAAAACAAGATATAAGCTCACCACACATTCCCCGATGGAAGGTTGACACAGCTAACTGGGAACGTTTCCGAGAACTTACGTATTTGCGCACGGATGATATTGCATCCTTTAATATAGAAGACGCTGTGGCGTATATTACAGGCTTTATAATTGACGCTGCCACGAAATGCATCCGTCAAACTAATGGACTAGCGAATAAACGTCGCATCCCGTGGTGGAATGAAGAATGTAAACAAGCACGGAAAAACCAAAACAAAGCTTGGGGACGACTTCGCTACTCTCCAACCGCCGAAAACTTGATTAGTTTCAAACAAATAAAGTCCCAGGGTAGAAGAACACGCCGACGTGCTAAAAGGGAGAGTTGGGAGAAGTACATCTCCAGTATAAATTCTTACACGGATGAGACAAAAGTGTGGAATCGAGTAAATAAATTAAAAGGCCGGGAGGTACACCCATTACCGTTAGTCAGTACCCAAGGTGAGAGCCTGGAAGACCAGGCAGATTGTCTGGGTGAACACTTCGAACATGTATCCAGTGCGTCCCACTACACACACGCATTTCTGAGGTTCAAAGAACGCGAAGAGCGACAGCGCCTAAAACGTGAAGGTTCATCGAGTGAGGCCTACAACAATCCATTTACTTTAACTGAACTGAAAGCATCCCTCGCTTGCTGCAATAACTCGGCGCCAGGTGGTGATCGTGTCATATATGAAATGATTAAGCACCTGAATCCTGAAGCGCTGAAAACACTCCTGTATCTTTTCAATGTCATGTGGGCGCATGGATATATCCCGTCTTCGTGGAAGGAAGCTATAGTCATTCCCTGTGCTTAAACAAGGCAAAGACCCGTCCCTAGCCAGCAGCTACAGGCCAATAGCGCTAACAAGCTGTTCTGTGCAAACTATTTGAAAAAATGATCAACAGGCGCTTAATCTGTTTCCTTGAAAATAACAAATTACTAGACCCCTTCCAATGTGGTTTCAGGGAAGGTATGTCCACAACAGACCACCTTGTTCGCATTGAGTCTTATATTAGGGATGCTTTTATACATAAGCAGTTCTGCCTCTCAGTGTTCCTCGACCTAGAAAAAGCTTACGACACGACATGGCGCTACGGCATTCTCCGAGATCTCTCTGCGATGGGTGTCCGTGGCAACATGTTAAACTCAATCGAAAGTTACCTATCGAATCGCACATTCCGCGTAAGAGTGGGTAACGCTCTTTCTAAGTCATTCACCCAAGAGACCGGTGTGCCACAAGGGGGCGTGCTTAGTTGCACACTATTTATCGTAAAAATGAGTTCCCTGCACACAGTCATCCCACGCACTATGTTTTATTCTGTTTATGTCGACGATGTGCAGATAGCCTTCAAGTCATGCAATATTGCCATCTGCGAACGACAAGTGCAGCTTGTAATAAACAAATTGTCCAAATGGGCAGATGAAAATGGTTTTAAGGTAAATCCCCAGAAGAGCACTTGCGTACTCTTTACTAACAAGAGAGGCGTAACGCCAGTCCCAAGTATTGCAATCAAAGGAGATGCGCTCTCTGTGAGCAGCGAGCATAAGTTTCTAGGCATTGTTTTAGATTCGAAGCTTACATTTATTCCTCATATTAAGTATCTGAGGGCAAAATGCCTGAAGACAATGAACCTTTTAAAGCTTCTGTCGCGTACGACTTGGGGCAGTGATCGAAAGTGTCTGCTGAACCTCTATAAAAGTCTTGTCCGCTCACGCCTCGATTACGGAGCTATAGTGTATAATTCCGCAACGCCAGCTGCATTAAAAATACTAGACCCCGTTCACCATCTGGGTATCCGCCTTGCGACCGGTGCTTTCAGGACAAGTCCAATCCAGAGCCTCTACGTAGAATCGAATCAGTGGTCGCTTCATCTGCAGCGGTCATACAGCAGTTTTACATATTTTCTGAAAGTACAAGCAAACATTGAACATCCTTCTTATTCAACAATAAACGATGTGACCGCTGCCACACTCTTCCGTAACCGACCTGCAGCGAGAAAGCCGTTCTCTTTGCGTGTGAGGAACCTCAGTGAGGAAATGGGTGTTCCGCTGCTTGAACAATGTCCTATGGCTCCAGCGAAACTATTGCCACCGTGGCACTGGCAACTCATAGAGTGTGACACATCGTTCATAGAGGTCACTAAACACGCGCCAGAGGCACACATTAAAATGCATTTCTTAGAACTCCAATCTAAATACTCGTGTACACAGTTTTACACAGATGCTTCCAAGTCACATGCCAGGGTATCTTATGCAGCCGTCGGCCCATCCTTTTCGGAATCCGGTGTACTCCACCCGGAAACGAGTATCTTTACCGCTGAGGCCTATGCACTATTGTCGGCTGTGAATCATATAAGGGCATCAAAACTTCAAAAAGCAGTTATATTTACAGACTCCCTAAGCGTGGTGAAAGCTCTGATGTCACTCTGCAAAAACAAAAATCCTGTACTTACTGAGCTCTATTCCAGTTTATGCAGAGCATATATATCTAACCAGCATGTGACTGTATGCTGGGTGCCTGGCCATAGAGGCATTGAGGGTAATGTGCTTGCAGACAAGTTGGCCACATCAACTACATCGCAAGCTATTAATCCTGCGGCTACTATTCCTCCCGCAGATTTGAAGCCTTTTCTGCGAAGAAAACTGCGAGACCACTGGCAGCGCTTGTGGGACGCTGAAAGAAATAATAAGCTTCACTTGATAAAACCACAGTTAGGTTTCTGGCCACCCGTAATGAAAACACGACGAACTGATGTCCTGTTCTGTCGTCTAAGAATAGGACATACATATGGCACCCACAATTTTCTGCTTACTGGTGATGAACCACCAACCTGTGGTAGATGTGGTGAGAGGCTGACCGTCCTCCATGTCCTCGTGGAGTGCCGGGAAGCCGAAGCCGAGAGAAGGAAACATTTTCCGGTAGCATACCGCTACAATATCCCTCTACATCCCATGCTATTTATTGGTGAAGAACCGCTTTTTAATGCCAAAGCAGTCCTCGATTTTTTGAATGATGTTGTGCTACATGTTATTAGCCCAATAAGTTCGTAGCACATCCTCTCTCCAGAGGATGTTGCTGTGATAATTTTTTTATAGCACATGCCTCCAGGCCCTTGTAGTTCAAGGGCTCTGTTTAGGTAGTAGTGCTTCTTGCCAATTACTGTATCTTAAATATTTTAAATATATTATTCTTCTTTCTCAATGCATTCCTCATTTCATAGTACACATCATTAGTCATTGCCATGACTTTAGTACATATATATTTTACGCACTTTACAGCGATTATTTTAGGCCCTTTTACAGCCACGCTTCATCTACTTCTCAGAATTCATCGCTCCACTGCACACTCACAAACACTGGCATGGCGCTCTTTGGCCATAACTGGCCCTTGCGCCACAAAACACCACACATCATCATGTCTATAGTACACATAATCACTCATTGCCATAATCTTATTACTTATAGATTTTACGCACTTTACAGCGACTGATTTTAGGCCCCTTTACAGCCATGCCACATCTAATGTTCATATAATTCCCTATTCATCTCCCCGCAGGGGCGTCTGCGTAAGCAGGCGTTTGGTGTGTTGCGACACCACGTACCCGAGCACATGAGGGTTGGCCCCTCCCGCGTGTAGCCGTGCGCGGCTTAGCCGTGTCCGGGGAAAAGAGGATCCTGGAGGTAGAGCCGATGCCGGGTGTTTGGACCTTTACGGCCCCTCGGTGGAGGCAACACACCTCTTTGGCCTCCGCTTCGCGTAGACGGCACCCCCGGACTGACCCACCCGGGGGAAATCGGTAGTCGCCTTTTCCTGTCTCTCTCTCCCCAATCTTCGTCTCTCTCTCATACTTTTTCGCCTCTCCTGTCTTCTACTCTCTTCCATTTACTTCCATTCTCCCTGGCGGCAAGGGTTAACCGTGTGTGGCTATCCTACCTTGGGTACACCATATTTGGTTATAGTAGCGGCGTACGACTGGCGTCGTGCAGACTTGTGTACAAGCTCTGCCGCGTCCCCTCGTTGGGCTCCGTGGTGGGTGGTCGGCGCTGTTGCCGAATATAGACACCTTCTTATGGCAGCGCAAACCTCTGTTGTCTATGATCGGCCTCTGAAAAGAGGCCGCACCGAAGCAACGTTTCAGTTCTCCTTTCGGATCAATACCCCAGCATTCCCCAAATACCATGTAATGCATAGTGAAAACAACATACCCATAAGAAAGCTTTCACCATTTCTGGTGGCCAAGTGCCTGCAAGACAAAATTGGATCAACATACAAAGCCTCAAAAATGTCTAGCGGGGACCTCCTCCTAGAACTAAATGACAAAGATCAAGTGCAAAAGCTCTCAGAACTTACCAGCATTGGCGACGCGGCAGTCACTATTTCAGCCCACAGAACACTAAATACAAGCAGGGGCGTGATATCCGAGGAGGACTTCCTTGGCTTGAGTGATGAGGAACTGCTGGAGGGTTTCCAAGAACAAAACGTGACTAAAGTACAAAGAATCGTCATCCGCAGAAATGATCAAGAAATTCCGACAAAACATGTTATACTTACCTTTGGGACAAGCAAAATGCCTACCTCTCTGAATGCAGGATACGTAAAAGTAAATGTCAGACCATATATCCCCAACCCCAGACGATGTTTCAAATGTCAACGGTTTGGACATGCTTCACACGCATGTCGAGGACAAACAACCTTTGCTAAATGCAGCTCCAATGACCACCAATCTGACAATTGCACTTCTTCTCCACACTGTGTTAACTGCAAAGGGGACCATCCAGCTTACTCGCGGTCTTGCCCTTGCTGGAAAAAAGAAAAGGAAGTAATTGCACTAACTGTTAAAGAAAAAATCTCGTTCTTTGAAGCACGAAAGCGATTGTCTTACCTCTCCAGAAGAAGTTATGCCGATGTGACGCAGGTGGGGGCAGCGTCACAGAGGCCTCGGGAGTCCTCCGAGTCCACGCACAGTGGTCCCGCAGTGACCCCTCCCGCCCCCGTGGTGGCAGCAGCCAGAGCTGCTCCATCGTCTTCGAAGGGCCCGCAGACACCAGTCTCGCAAGGCCCTAAACTCAATCGAACTCCACGGCCCGAGACACGTGTCCCGGCGCCCAACTCTCGATCCTCCAGCGCCTCTGAGAGAGCAATGGAGGTCGACGCAAAAACCCCGGTGTCGTCGACACCGAAGGACAAGCGCTCTCTCGAGCGCGCCAAGAGGGACAAAGTCCCAATAACCACATTAATTCAGAAAGTGATAACCTAAAGGTTATCCCTCCTTTCTAATAACCCTCTCCAAACAATGTCACCTAACATCTTATACCTTATAGAATCATAATGGCATTTTTTACCTTTATGTTTTAAAATGGCTTTTATTATCCACTGGAACTGCAGAGGACTTTTACACAACTTAGGTGACATAAGAGATATACTAAATAACCTGTCCCCTGTGGCTTTGTGCCTACAGGAAACAAACTTATGTGACAAAAACATTAATATCTTAAAAGGCTTCACTGTTGTACGGCGCGACCGTACCCAAGCTAACCGGCTTTCGGGCGGTGTGGCTGTGGTTGTGAAACACGGAATTCCAGCTAGAGCAGTAACCATTAATAGCCACATAGAAGCCGCTGCTGTCACCATTTTAGCACATAAAACCATTACCATCTGTTCCCTCTATATTCCTCCACACACACAGTTCACTGTAAGAGATTTAGACCTGATTTTAGACCAGCTACCGGAACCATTTCTTATAGCGGGAGATTTTAATGGGCATAATACACTATGGGGGAGCAAAAAAACTGACCATAGGGGACTAACAATCGAAGATTTTATCCTAAGTAATGAACTATGCCTTTTAAATACTGGTGCGGCCACGTACTGTTCCCCTAGCACAGGAGCTATGAGTTGCCTGGATTTGGCAATGTGTTCCCCATCTCTGTTCACCGATCTTCATTGGACTGTAATAGATAATCCCTACGGTAGTGATCATATGCCTGCAGTCATAAAACTAACATCCGTACTGCCTATAACACTTTCTAGGCCACGCCGTTGGAAACTGCACCTAGAAAACTGGCCTCTCTTCACTGAAAAAGCCAGTTTAGAAAAAGTTATCTTAGATGGCCTAAGCATAGATGAAGCGAATGAGAGGATTACTGCTTGCATAGTTGCTGCGGCGGAAGAGGCTATTCCCCAATCTTCTGGATTTGTGAGTAAAAAACTAAAACCCTGGTGGACGAATGAATGTACAGAAGCTAAAAAACTTTAAAACAAAGCGTGGGGTATCTTCCGAAGGTACCCAACCCAAGATAATCTCTTATTATTCAAAAAAGCGAAAGCAAAGGCGAGGTATATCCGTAGACAAGCAGAACGAAATTCATGGAAAAACTATATCTCCTCGATTAACAGTTCAATAACATCCAAGAGAATGTGGGACCAGGTTCGCAAGTTTAGGGGCAACTATGCTCTCTACACGATCCCCATACTGTCAACTCCAGGCACACAAACAAGTCTCCAGGAACAAGCAGACATATTAGGCGAGCACTTCTACACCATATCTAGCTCAGCAAACTATTCAGCAACATTCCTAAAACACAAACAGTCCGCCGAAAAACAAAAGCTTCCGACAACGCGAAGTTCAGATAGACCGTTCAATGCCCCGTTAACACTCCACGAAATAAACAGAATAATCTCTTCGGGTAAGAAAACAGCACCGGGTCCTGACAAAATACATTACGCTATGCTGGCCCATTTGTCCCAGAAAGCGGTAGAGGCCTTGTTGCGGTTTTTTAACATGATCTGGGAAACGGGTAAAATGCCTGCAGAGTGGAAAAAGGCTATTATTGTTCCCTTTCTGAAGGCGGGAGAGTCACCAAATACACCTAACAGCTACAGACCTATAGCACTAACAAGTTGCCTCGCTAAATCCTACGAAAGCATAATAAATATAAGACTAACATACGTTCTCGAAACAGATAACTTACTAGACACTCATCAGTGTGGTTACAAGAAAGGCTGCTCAACAACTGACCATCTCGTTCGTCTTGAACACACCATACGTGAGGCATTCCTTTATAAACAGCACTGCCTAGCGGTGTTTTTCGACCTAGAAAAAGCATACGACACCACATGGAGGTATGGCATTTTACAAGATCTAGCAACACTAGGAATACGCGGCAGAATGCTCAACTGTCTGGCCGATTTTCTGTCAAACCGAACATTTCAAGTCCGTCTGGGAGCAACACTGTCCCGAGTCTTTGTCCAAGAAAATGGCGTCCCACAGGGTTGCGTATTAAGCACTACTCTCTTCGTGGTGAAGATGAACTCCATAAATTCAGTTATACCGCCCAACATTATGTACTCTTTATACGTCGACGACCTTCAAATTGCATACCGTGCCGCGGGTATGTCTACATGCGAAAGGCAAATCCAGATAACTTGTTAATGTGATAACTTGTCAGTTGATGATGATGATGTGTGGTGTTTTATGGCGCAAGGGCCAGTTATGGCCAAAGAGCGCCATGCCAGTGTTTGTGAATGTGCCGTCGACCAATGAATTCTGAGAAGTGGATGAAACGTGGCTGTAAATGGGCCTAAAATTATCGCTGTAAAGTGCGTAAAATATATATGTACTAAAATCATGGCAATGACTAATGATGTGTACTATGAAATGAGGAATGCATTGAGAAAGAAGAATAATATATTTAAAATATTTAAGATACAGTAATTGGCAAGAAGCACTACTACCTAAACAGAGCCCTTGAACCACAAGGGCCTGGAGGCATGTGCTATAAAAAAATTATCTCAGCAACATCCTCTGGAGAGAGGATGTGCTACGAACTTATTGGGCTAATAACATGTAGCACAACATCATTCAAAAAATCGAGGACTGCTTTGGCATTAAAAAGCGGTTCTTCACCAATAAACAGCATGGGATGCAGAGGGATATTGTAGCGGTATGCTACAGGAAAATGTTTCCTTCTCTCGGCTTCGGCTTCCCGACACTCCACGAGGACATGGAGGACGGTCAGCCTCTCACCACATCTACCACAGGTTGGTGGTTCATCACCAATAAGGAAAAAATTGTGGGTGCCATATGTATGTCCTATTCTTAGACGACAGAACAGGACATCAGTTCGTCGTGTTTTAGTTATGGGGGGCCAGTAACCTAACTGTGGCTTAATCAAATGAAGCTTATTACTTGTTTGTGTGTCCCACAAGCATTGCCAGTGGCTTCGCAGTTTCTTTCGCAAGAAAGGTTTCAAATCTGCTGCAGAAACAGCAGCTGTAGAGTTAATAGCGGGTGATGTCACTGATGTCGCCATTTGGTCGGCAAGAACATTGCCCTCGATGCCTCTATGCCCAGGCACCCAGCATATAATGACATGCTGGTTAGTTGCGTAAGCTCTACAGAGAACAGAATAGAGCTCAATGAGTACAGGATTTCTTAGTTTGCAGATTGACATCAAGGCTTTCACGACACTTTGAGAGTCTGTATATATGATAGTCTTTTGAAGTTTTGATTTCTTTATATGCTTTACAGCTGATAAAAGTGCATAGGACTCAGCCGTAAAGATACTTGTTTCCGGGTGTAGTACACCGGATTCCGAGAAGGATGGGCCGACGGCTGCATAAGAAACACCGGCATGTGACTTAGAAGCGTCTGTGTAATACTCTGTGCACGAGTACTTGGACTGAAGTTCTAGGAAATGCATTTTAATGTGTGCCTCTGGTGCGTGTTTTGTGACTTCTATAAATGATGTGTCACAATCTATGTGCTGCCACTGCCACGGAGGTAACAGTTTCACTGGGGCCATAGGACGATGATCAAGCAGCGGAACACCCATTTCCTCACTAAGATTCCTCACACGCAAAGAGAATGGCTTTCTCGCTGCAGGTCGATTGTGGAATAGTGTGGCAGCGGTCACATCGTTTATTGTTGAATAAGACGGATGTTCAGTATTTGCTTGCACTTTCAGAAAATATGTAAAACTGCTGTATGACCGCTGCAGATGAAGTGACCACTGATTCGACTCTACATAGAGGCTCTGGATTGGACTTGTCCTGAAAGCACCAGTCGCGAGACGGATACCTAAGTGGTGAACAGGGTCTAGTATTTTTAATGCACTTGGCGTTGCAGAATTATAAATTATAGACCCGTAATCAAGGCGTGAGAGGACAAGACTTTTATACAGGTTAAGCAAACACTTTCGATCACTACCCCAAGTCGTACGCGACAGAAGCTTTAAAAGGTTCATTGTCTTCAGGCATTTTGCCCTAAGATACTTAATATGAGGAATAAATGTAAGCTTGCAATCTAAAATAATGCCTAGAAACTTATGCTCGCTGCTGACAGAGAGTGCATCTCCTTTGATTTGTATACTGGGGACAGGCGTTATGCCTCTTTTGTTTGTAAAGAGTACGCAAGTGCTCTTCTGGGCGTTTACTTTAAAACCGTTCTCATCTGCCCATTTGGACAATTTGTTTATTACAAGCTGCACTTGTCGTTCGCAGATGGCAATATTGCATGACTTGAAGGCAATTTGCACATCGTCGACATAAACGGAATAGAACATTGTCCGTGGAATGACTGTGTGCAGGGAATTCATTTTTACAATAAATAGTGTGCAACTAAGCACGCCTCCCTGTGGCACACCGGTCTGTTGGGTAAATGACTTAGACAAAGCGTTACCTACTCTTACGCGGAATGTGCGATTAGATAGGTAACATTCGATTGTATTTAACATGTTGCCACGGACACCCATCGCCAAAAGATCTCGAAGAATGCCGTAGCGCCATGTTGTATCGTAAGCTTTCTCTAGGTCAAGAAACACTGAAAGACAGAACTGTTTATGTATAAATGCATCCCTGATATAAGACTCAATGCGAACAAGGTGGTCTGTTGTGGACATACCTTCCCTGAAACCACATTGGAAGGGGTCTAGTAGTTTGTTATTTTCAAGGAAACATATTAGGCGCCTGTTGATCATTTTTTCAAACAGTTTGCACAGACAACTTGTCAGCGCTATTGGTCTATAGCTGCTGGCTAGGGACGGGTCTTTGCCTTGTTTAAGCACGGGGATGACTATAGCCTCCTTCCACGAGGACGGGATATACCCAGCCGCCCACATGGCATTGAAAAGAGACAGGAGTGTTTTCAGCGCTTCAGGATGCAGGTGCTTAATCATTTCATACATGACGCGATCGCCACCTGGCGCCGAGTTGTTGCAGCAAGTAAGAGAAGCTTTGAGTTCAACTAGGCTGAATTTGCAGTTGTAATCTTCAGTCCGTGAACATTTTCGATCAAGGGGCGTTCGCTCTGCGTGTTCTTTGAACCTGAGAAATGTTTGTGTGTAATGGGACGCACTGGACACATGTTCAAAGTATTCGCCCAGACAGTCTGCCTGTTCTTCCAGGCTCTCACCTTGGCTACTGACTAAGGGTAATGGTTGTACCTCCCTGCCTTTTAATTTACTAACTCGATTCCACACTTTTGTTTCATCTGTGTAAGAATTTATACTGGAGATGTACTTCTCCCAACTCTCTCTTTTAGCACGTCGGCGCGTTCTTCTACCCTGGGATTTTATTTGTTTGAAACTAATCAAGTTTTCGGCAGTTGGAGAGTCGCGAAGTCGTCCCCAAGCTTTGTTTTGATTTTTCCGCGCTTGTTTACACTCTTCATTCCACCACGGGATGCGACGTTTATTCGTAAGTCCGTTAGTTTGACGGATGCATTTCGTGGCAGCATCAATTATAAAGCCTGTAATATATGCCACAGCGTCTTCTATATTAAAGGAGGCAATATCATCCGTGCTTAAATACGTAAGTTCTCGGAAACGTTCCCAGTTAGCTGTGTCAACCTTCCATCGGGGAATGTGTGGTGAGCTTATATCTTGTTTTGTTAAGTTTAATATAATAGGGAAGTGGTCGCTCCCAAAAGGGTTTTTGAGAACGGACCACTCTAGGTACGGCATTAGTGTGCTTGATACTATAGTTAAATCTATGGAGGAGTATGTATTATGCGCCACACTGTAGTATGTTGGCTCTTTCTTATTAAGTATACATGCTCCTGAGGAAAAGAGAAAGTTTTCGATTAGGCGACCTCTTGCATCGCAACGAGAGTCTCCCCACAGTGTGTTGTGTGCGTTCAAATCTCCGACAACTATGTATGGAGCCGGAAGTTCATCTATGTAGTTTTGAAATTCGGTTTTATTAAGGTGATAACTGGGAGGGATGTATATAGAGCTGATAGTGACTAGCTTGTCAAACAGCACCCCTTGAACAGCAACTGCCTCTAGGGGCGTACGAAGTTTTATTTCCCGGCAGGCAACACCTCTGTCTACTATGATAGCTACACCACCGGATGACACGACAGTGTCCTCGCGGTCTTTGCGAAAAATAGCATATTGTCTAAGGAAATTTGTTTGTGTATGTTTGAGGTGTGTTTCTTGAACACACAGCACCCTGGGACTAAACTTGCGGAGGAGTTCTTTAACGTCGTCAAGATTTTGAAGGAGACCTCTGACGTTCCAATGAATTATTTGAGAGCCCATATTAAAAAGAGTTTTGTGCTGTGTGTTTAAGAAAAGAAAGTTAGCTTACAGAACCCTTTAGAGGCCCTGTAATGCGGGGTTTCTCTTTTTTGGAGCGGTCGAGAGATTCTCGCCGCTCCTTAGGCGCTGGCTGCGCCGTCTGGCTAGAAGATGTGTCCATCGGCTCTTGCGGCGCGCTGGACACCCGCTCTTGAGAGCGGTTTGTTCGCGTTGAAGGCCTCGTCTCAAGAGACGAGACCCTTGAGGCCACCAGCCCGGAGGTCGATGGCCCCTTCTTCTGAGATGGCGGAGCAGCACTAGCTGCAGCCGCCGAGGGGGCGGATGGCGTCACGGCTGGCTCACTACGCGTGTGCCAGACAGCCGCCGATAGCCGTTGTGGCGCAGCCCCCTGACGCACCACTTCGGCAAAGGTGGTTTTTGGCAGGTAGGATACCTGCCGACGTGCCTCTTTGAACGAAATGTTTTGTTTTACTTTAATTGTGACAATTTCCTTTTCCTTTTTCCAGAATGGGCAGGACCGCGAGTATGCGGCGTGTTCCCCATCACAGTTTACACAGTGGAGAGAGTTTTCACAAGATTCAGAAGTGTGTTCGTGTGCACTGCATTTCGCACAAGTTTGCCGACCTCGGCAGTTCTGTGAGCTGTGCCCAAAGCGCTGGCACTTAAAACATCTCAGAGGATTTGGCACGTATGGCCTTACACGAAGTTTGATGTACCCGGCCTCGATGGACTCGGGCAGAACACTTGAATTGAAAGTGAGTATCAGGTGCTTAGTCTGGATTTCTTTTCCGTCACGCCTCATTTTAATTCGCCTAACGTTGATAACATTCTGTTCACTGAAGCCCTCCAAGAGTTCAGCTTCAGTCAATTCCAACAAATCGTCGTCTGAGACAACACCTCGGGTGGTGTTCATGGTGCGGTGTGGGGTTACAGTTACTTGGATGTCCCCAAAGGACACTAGATTAGGCAGCTTGTCATATTGTTTCTGATCATGGAGCTCCAAGAGGAGATCACCACTGGCCATCCTCGATGCCTTGTAACCTGGCCCAAGAGTCTCAGTTAGGGATTTAGAGACTAGAAATGGAGAGATTGTTCGTACTTGTCTTCCTGCTTTTTCGGAGTGAATTACATGGAATCTAGGGAAGTTTTGTCTTTGTTGTCCAAAGAACTGGAACACGTCTTCGGTGCGCCCTCGTTTCAGACGGCGATCAGGGAGTGATGGGAAGGAACTAGCCATAAGGATATATGGATTTTTCGGCAGCAACGCCAGCCACCCACCACGGAGCCCAACAAGGGGACGCTGCAGGGCCTGTAAACACAGGTCCTGCAGACGCCAGCCGTACGTCACCACTATAACCGAATATGAAATAACCTAGGTTGGCTACTCACACAGGGTTAACCCTCGCTGCCAAGAAGTCGGAAGTAATATAGAAGAGAGTAGAAGACAGGAAAGATGAAAAGGCGAGAGAAAGACGAAGATTGGAGAGAGAGACAGGAAAAGGCAACTACCGATTTCCCCCGGGTGGGTCAGTCCGGGGGTGCCGTCTACGTGAAGCCGAGGCCAAAGGGGTGTGTTGCCTCCGCCGAGGGGCCTTAAAGGTCCAAACACTCAGCGTTGGCTCAACCCCCAGGATCCCCTTTTCCCCGGACACGGCTAAGCCGCGCACGGTTAGACGCGGGAGGGTCCAACCCTCGTGTGCTCGGGTACGTGGTGGCGCAGCTCACCAAACGCCTGCTGACGCAGGCGCCCCTGCGGGGTAATTAACAAGTTGACGCAATGGGCCGATAAAAATGGATTTCGGTTTTCTACACAAAAAACTGTGGCAGTGGTATTTTCACAAAAAAGGGGGTTACACCCTGACCCAGCTCTCAAATTAAATCAAAGCCCGTTACCGGTTAAGCAAGAGCAAAAGTTCTTAGGAATCATTTTTGATAGTAAACTAAACTTTATCGCCCACATTAACAGCGTAAAAACTAAGGCAAACAAAGCACTTAACATCCTGAAGGTCCTATCACGTAAGCATTGGGGCGCCGACCGGACATGCCTGTTACGTATTTACCGCTCTGTCGTGCGCAGCATTCTTGACTACGGTTGCATAGTTTACGGGTCAGCAAGGCAGTCGTACATCAAACGTCTTGACCCCACGCACAACCACGGACTACGCTTAGCAACTGGTGCGTACAGAACCTCACCAGTAGAAAGCCCATATGCCGACAGTAACGAACCCTGTTTGGAGCACCGAAGAGCTTTGCTTACAATTTCATACGTGCTCAGAATCACAGCTTTACCTAATCATATATGCCACACTCTTGTTACTTACACCACACACAGAACACACTATGCCAACAAACCACATAGCGTGAGACCACTTATCCTTCGATTCGAAGATATATGCCAAAGCCACAATGTTCCGAGCGAGGCTCTCAAGGTCGCCGAAAGACCGAACAGACTCCCCCCATGGCATGGTTTCGCACATTTTTGCGATTTTACCCTAACATGCCACAAGAAAAAAGAAACACCGCTTGAACACATAATGCAAGATTTCTTAGAACTACAAAATAAATACAATGACTACACCGAGTTTTACACTGACGGTTCCAAGACAAATGAACATGTTGGAAGCGCAGTTGTATCGGAACACTGGGAAAATTGTCTTAGGTTGCCACAGTCTGCTTCGGTTTTTACAGCCGAAGTATATGCCCTGCTTATGGCCTTGGAAAAAATAG
>NC_051162.1:63774733-63807340 GCF_013339745.2 Dermacentor silvarum
CGAGCGGTAGCCGAAGGTCAACTCGCTCGCTGCTGCTGCCGCGGCACCGCTGCTGCGTGAAAGCGCGCAAGGGACGCGCGCTTTCACGGAGAGCGAAAGCACGGCGGAGATCAAACGCGACCGTCGGTGGTAAGTGGTTCTTGAGGGAAAGGGAAAGGTTGGCGCTATCTTCTGCAGCCCTTGAGGGAGCACGGCTCAGCGCCAACGGGGAGGGGTAAGTGGGAGCGAAAGAAGGGATAGAGTGGAGACGCCATGGCTGGGCGAAGCAAAACCGGCAGGCATAGGCGGCACGTATCAGGCCGAGATGGAAGGCCTTGGTGTGCTGCAGAGTCTGCAGGGGTGTTGTGCCAGGCCGGTCAGGCCCGGGGTGGAGTGGGAGGCCGTGAGGCCTTCCCGCTTGTAGAAATGTCCTTAGAGGCGTGCGGAGAGCCCTGACGAGTCAAGGAACTCCACGACGCCTCGAAGTGCAGAAAGGTGGTGTCGGCCGGGAAAGAGGAGATCTTCCTCCTTGCCACAGGGGAGGCCCAGGCGGCGGAACTCCTGCAGGAGTGGGCCCCGCTGCTGGAGGTACGCCGGGCAGGCCAGCAGGAGATGTTCGATCGTCTCCGGCTCCCGCAGGAGCTGCAGGCCGGGGACGTCGCTCGTCCCAGTCGGTAGCTGCGTGCTGCCGTCCAGCTGCAGCCGATGCGGAGCCGGAGAAGGAGCGAGGTCTCCCTGCGAGCCAGGCCTCGCTGGGGGAGTGGTCGTGGGGGGCATCCCAGTGCCACCCGTTTGTCTGGGTGGTGGGTCGCCAGGTGTCGCCGCAGCCTCAGTCCAGTGAAGTCGCCCTCCGTCACGGCCCGACTGAGGGGCACAGTGGTGTGGTGGGCGTCCTTCGCCAGGGTGTCGGCTGCCTCGTTGCCCGGGATCCCTACGTGGGCGGGGATCCAGTGCAGGACACCGGGTGGCCTGCGTCCTGCAGCGCTGTCAGCCGGGTAGACAGCAGTGCGACTCCAAGGCTGGCGCTTTCTGGCCTCTGCAGGCCGAGGAGGGCTGCCTTGGAGTCGCAGAGGATGGCCGCTGGTACCCCAGGAAGCTCCTCGGAGAGTAGGTCGACGGCCAGGTGGAGGCCTGCCACCTCCGCTGCAGTCGAGCTGGCGTGTCTGGGCAGTCGACACTGCCTGCTCTTCTGCAGGGCTGGTGCCGTGCAGGCCGCCGTGGCAGAGCCGGTGTCCGGTACCACCGAACCGTCGACGTACACCAGGAGGTGGTCTCCGAGGGTCTCGTCCAGGAGGCAGGCGGCCGTCTGCTGCAGGGCGCAAGCGGGCGAGCGCCTCTTCGAAATCCCGGGCAGCTCCGTGGCGATGGGGACAGGAGGCCTCTGCGGTGGGGGCAGCTGTACCGCATTCGGCGGTGGGTTGCCAACCACCTCCTCGTAGAGGCGGCACAGCTGACCCATCCTTGAGGAAGGCCGGGACTGGAGGCGACGCAGCAGGCCTCTGCCATCAGGAGCATGGTGGAGGCGGTCGACGTGCCTCAGCCCCTGCTGCAGGAAGAGGAGCGACAGGGGCCATGCTCCAGCCTCCGCAAGGGTAGCGGCAATCTGGGAGCTCCGGGGGACACCCAGGCAGAGTCGGATGGCCGCCCGGTGCTGCAGCTCCAACTTTTCGAGGCGGCGTGGCGGCAGCGCCACCAGCGGGAGGGCGTACCGCAGGCGTGATGTGGCCGCCGCCTCGTAGAGCCGCAGGGCCCACTTCACCGAGCAGCCCTCTCCATGAGCAAGGAGCTGCGACACGGCCTTGCGGACCCTGATGGTCTGGGTCTGCATGGCCCCGACTGCCGGTCGCCAGGTTAGCCGGTGGTCGATGCGCAGCCCAAGGTACGACACAGTCGTACTCCATGGGATGCGCACGCCTTCCAGCTGCAGCCGGGGAGCTGAGCGCCGTGCCGCTGCTCTCGGGTGGACGAGGAGGGCCACCGTCTTCCCCGTCGAAACCGAGAGTCCGATGCTTCCCAGGTAGGCGGCCGTGGTGTCCAGGGCTCTCTGGAGGGCCAGGCACACGTGGCGGCTTGACTGTGGCGGTCCCCGCACCCACAGGGCGATGTCATCCGCGTAGATGGAGCACTCCACCTTGTAGTGAGGGTCGGTCGGCAGTGCAGCAGGCAACCGGGCCAGGGCGAGGTTGAAGAGAAACGGGCTCACCACTGACCCTTGTGGTACGCCTGCTGCGACCGGACGGGGAGTGCTCCTTGCATGGCCCACGCGGACCCTGAGGGTGCGGTCGTTCAGGAACGATGACAGGAACCGCCGCAGGTTGCCGCCAATTACCAGGAGGTCCAGAGCCTGCTGGACGACCGCATGTGGGAGGCCATCGAACGCCCCCTTGACGTCGATGAGGAGGAGCATGGCGAGGTCTCCGCTGGCCCTGGCGTCCTCCAGGGTGGAGACGACGTCTGTGATGGAGTCCGCAGTGCACCTTCGGCGCCGGAAGCCTGTCTGCTGGTCCGCGAGGAACCCGCAGGCGCGGGCCACCCATTCGAGCCGTGCCAGAGCAATGGCCTCCATCACCTTGCAGGCAGCGGAGGTGAGAGAGACCGGTCGGTATGAGGACAGCTCGTTAGCCGGCTTATTGCTCTTCAGAATGGGGGCCACGATGGCTGTGCGCCAGGCCTCCGGCACCTGTCCTGACCACCAGATGTTGTTGTAGCAGTCGAGCAGGCGTCGTTGCTCACTGGTGGCCAGGTTGCGGAGCATCTGGAGTGTCACTCCGTCTGCTCCCGGTGCACTGCGACGCTTGCCCCTCCTCAGGGCCATCTGCAGCTCGTGGAGAGTCAGTGGGTCCTGGCAGATGGCCGCGATCTGGCTGGTCGCCCACTCCGGATGCAGCTCCAGCAGGCAGGTAGGCGGGTTGGCAGGGGGAAGTCCGACCGGCAGGATGGCCGCAGCGAGGGCAGCCGGGGGGGCGAAGTGGTCCGCTAGCAACTCCGCCAGGGCCGCCTCGCTGATGCCCAGCGAGATAGCCACCGCGAGGACGGGGTGGCGGTTGACCTTCCTGCCGGTCAGGGACTTTAGGAGGCGCCAGGCCAGGGGGCCCTTGGAGCGGTTCTCGATGGTGGCGCAGAGGCTCCCCCAGCTCTGGCTCCTTCTGCGCCTGGCCTGTCGTCTGCAGCGGGCATCCGCTCTCCTGTATTCGGTCCAGTGCTCTGCATTGCCCGTCCGGATTGCTCGGCGCTCCACGCGTCGCCTGGACGCACGGAGGTTGAGCAGGAGCAGATCCGGGGCAGGAGTATCGGGCAGAGCAGAGCACTGGACTGTGGCTGCCTGGGCGCACTCCATGATGGCACTCAGGAGGTCACAGCCATCTTCCAACTCACTGCAGCGCTTCCTGAACAGGGACCAGTCTGTGACGTGGTATGTTCGTGACCTCGGCCTTCTCCCACACCCGGGGGTGATCAAGATGGGGAAGTGATCAGATCCCCAAGTGTCGGGAGTTGTAGCCCAGTCATAGGAGCGCTGCTCGGTGGTGAGGGAGAGGTCGATGGCTGTGCTCACCCCACGGCGGACGTACGTGGGTCCTCCTTTGTTGAGTACCACCAGGCCTGCTCGGCTGATGGCGTTGCAGAGGTCCCTGCCTCGGCGGGTGCACCTGCGGCTGCCCCAGTCGGTGTGGTGGGCGTTGAAGTCACCGCACAGGACTGCATGTCCGCCGAGGCGTGCTGCAAGCCGCACCAGGCTGGAGGGGTCCCACTGTTGTCCAGGACGAACGTAGACGCTCGCCACGGTCGTGTCCTGTCTGTCAAGGCGTACCGTGACAGCACAGCACTCCATGGCGCCGCCTACGACGTCCGAGACTGGGGTCACCGAGTGGGCCAGGCTGCTGCGGACGTAGATGGCAGTCCTCGGCTTCCCCTTCTTGTGGGCACCCTGCAGGCAGGGAGCGTCCGTGCAGCTCTGCGTCGAGCAGGTGGTGGCGCCAGAGTAGCCCGTGTATCCCGGCAGCCGCAGGTCCTCGGCCACAGTGTACACCTCCTGCAGTGCGAGGACGTCGAAATCACACCGCAGGAGGTGCGCGCACAGCTCTGCATGCCGCCGCCGCAGTGAGTTGGTGTTCCATTGGAGAACACTCGGGCGGCGACGGCATTTCCCAGCTGTGGCTGGTGAGGGATCAGCCATGCTGGTTGACTGTGGTCGGGACTGCCACTGCCTGCAGGCAGATGGCTCGGAGGGGGCTCTCGGCAGGCAGCATCTCCCCGATGGCCTTCAGGGCGAGCTGCAGGCTGGCAATGATCTGGTCCCGAGGGTCCGGGCCAGGCATTGCCAGTGATGCTGGGGCTGTGGTGGGCTCGCTCCCAGGGGTGGCTGGCGGCTGGCGTCGCTGCTTCCGTGGGGCCGGTGTGGGTGGCCGTCCGGGGGGGGCTGCCTTCTGCTGGGGCGCCTGTGGGAGGCCGGCCAGTGCCTGTGCATAAGACAGGCCCTGCACAGGCGTTGAGGTGGCCTTGGCCTGCAGGTTCTCCTCCCGGACACCAGCGCGGACTGCCCGGCGGGAGAGGGGAGCAGGCGCTGTTGCCAAGATGGTGGCCACCCTGCGTTCCTCCTGCCACCTGGGGCAGGCAGGAGTATTTGCGGGGTGGTGGCCACCGCAGTTGCGGCAGTGGGCCGCGTTGGGGCAGCTGTCACCCTGCTCGTGAGACCTCCCACAATGACGGCAGCTGGATGGTGAGTCGCAGGAGGCAGCCACGTGCCCAAAGCGTCCACACTGCTGGCACTGCAGTGGACGCGGTCTGGACGGTCGCACCCTGAACCGGAGCTTGTAGAGGCTCACATGCTCAGGGGGGACCGGCCCCGCGAACCGGATGGTGATGGTGTTGGCCTCCCTGGTAGCAGCCAGCACTGGGACTCCCGACTCGATGGCCCCCAGCAGGTCCGCGTCTGCGGGGATGCCGTCGGCGCCGTGGACAAAACCAGTGCTCCTGCCTCGCTCGGCAGGCTGCCGGGCAGTCACCGGTATTCCCCGGAGCTCCGTGGTGGCCAGCAGCTCCTCCAAGCACCTCTGGGTGGTGGCGTCGGCGGCCACGATGTTGCGCCTGTGATTGACTCTCACAGCCGCAACACCTGGCCGCGCTGAGAGCACCGCCGCAAGAGAGAGGCGTGGTGCTCCTCTGAAAGTGCCACCCACCACAGATGGGCGGAAGAGGGCCGTGCCAATGACCGCGGGGTTCACCGGATGGCAGCACTCACTGGTGCCCTTGCGCGGCGGCGATCGGCCTTGGACAGCACCAGCTGGAAGCCCTCAGCTGGTGGTGCATGGGTGGTTGGGGCCTCCTGTGCAGCAGCCTTTGCTGTGGGTGTGCCGGAGCCCGCCAGAGTGGGCCTCGGGGCCGGAGGGGCAGCAGGGGGGGAAGCCTGTTTGGGTGCAGAGCTTTTCCCCGCCTTCTTCTGCTTCTTGTTTTTCCCCTCCTGCCTCGGTAGAGTGTGGTGGGGGGGATCCTTCAGGAACCTCGCCGCTGGGTGGGCGAGGCCGTGCTGCGTCGGACCGGCTGGGGCTCTGTCTGCTCGGGATCGTGCGCGAGCCCCAACGGCACAGACTCGGGCGCGTCACGAGCATCCGCCGTAGCAGACGACGCAGGAGAGCTCGCGCCAGCCTCACCGGCAGCCGGAGGAGCGACCGTGTTGATGCGCGCGCCCTCCCTCGGGGAGAGCGCGAAGGAGGCAGCGGACGACTCGCCGGGCGTCCGAGGGGCGGCGCTGGTGCTCGAGGGAGCAGGAGAGCCGGCGCAGGCGGCGGATCGGCGGGGGCGCCATCTCTTGCCGCGGGCGGTGACGAGGAGGCGGCTGAGTCCCCCGGGCGCCGGGAGATGGCGCCGCCGTCGTCCCTGCTCTCCGGGCAAGGTGGGGCGGTCGGCGGCGGCAGCTTGCGGCGACCGGTTTGCTCCTCCTCCTCGCTCTCTGCTTCGCGCATGCGTTTGCGCGAGGAGGAGGAGTCCATGGCCTCCTCGTCGTCGGATAGGGGCAGCGGGGTGCTCGCCATGGCAGCAATGGCGGCGTCCTGCTCCGAGGGGGGAAGGCTCGCTTGCGGGGAAGGTATAGCCGGCGCCACGTGGGTCTCGGTGACGGCGGGCGCGGCCGCGGCGGCAGCTGCTTGGGTGGTCGTGGCCTGTTTCTTTATCCACGCGTCCACGATCTCGGCGGCGCGCACCTCTAGTTCGCCTCGCTCACGCGACGCTTGTAGCGTCACGGGCACAAAGGTCGCGAGAGACGCGCTCGCACTTCGACGATGGCCCGCGCGCGGCGGGCGCTCTCCTGGCCTGCGGAAGCCCTCCATGCCGTTCGGCTCCGCAGTCAACACGCGAACCGTGCGTCACAGGGGGGCAAACACACTACACGCACGTCGCGCGCACAGCACCGACCACGCGATGCGCGCACGAGGCGGCACAGCCGGGGACGCGGCACAGATGTCGGGTTGGGAACGCCACTCGCGGAGCACAACACTGAAGCAAATCCACTCGTCGCACGATGCAAGCCCGCAGGGAACACACAGGGTTGCGCGTTGGGACGCGCAAATCGTGCGCGGCTGCAGGTGACGTCGCCGACGATGGTGAGCCACGCGGCTCGTGCAGCACACGCCGGGGCGATGTGCAGGCACGACCGCACGGGAGAAGAGCTAGGCGCGACTGGCGAGGCGAGGTCGTCGGAGCGAGACGCAACACAACCTCTCTCTTCGACAGTCAGGGCGAACTCCCCCGCGACCGTCGCGCGGAAGGTTGTGGGGGGATGAAAGAGAGGGAGGGGGCGACGTTGTGCTGAGATACCAACGGCGCAAGGGGAACTGGCGACTTGGTCTCGCACGCGAAAGTACGCACTCTGCCCGCAACTGTGTACTTCTACTTTGCGCAGCGGCGGGCGCTCGCCCGCACCGTATCTTGAAAGCGATCTACAGACTTCTCATAGCTTTGTATGCGCTGTGCTTTTGCCGATCAGTTCCCGTTGAAGCGATATACCGCACGAACCTTCGCTCGCTGCTGCTGCTGCGCTTGCACACGCCAGCGTTTCGACAGCGGTTGTCTGCGATCGTCGAGTGGGATCTATTAATGTTTGCTTGTGTGCGCCGACACCATGCTTGTTAATTCAGTTAGTAAGCGAATGTGTCCACGCTTACAGCCGATAAAACTACTACCATTCCTCCGTATAGCTCTCTACTAATTTGCTATCGCAATTGATGCTTCGCCTTTTGGGCGAAACTGCGACTTTTTAACGCGATAGCGTGTGGGGCCGCGTGTCGCAGAAAATCCGGCGTCGGTATTGGCGCCCGCGGCCGAGAAAATCATCCCCAACCACGCAGGCCCTCCAAATATATTTTACCACTAAAGTTGATCACACTTTGTCTTGCATTCTTTACAAAGTTATTCCTCGGAATTTTGAGTGACAGCCCACAAACAGTTGTCATGAAACAAAACACCGACAGCGCATGCCTTTGATGCTAGATCTTCTCAGGCTGAAATTTTAAAGGTGCAAACAATAAAAGAAGGCCGGCCCACAGAAGAGGCCGCGTTTCCACCAGAAAGCGCGCCTTCGTGCATAGCGTTAACCGCCAGCGTTTCCCGGTAAACATTACTGTTACATAAGCTGCAGTTGCCGGGAAGTGTGAGAAACATTCAAGGATCTTTGAATGCTATCGCGTTCCACTCTTGAAGGCGAAGCTTAAGCGTCCTCGAAATTTTCTTTACCTATCTCCTTCTCGTGATGCAAGTTCTTTAATCTGAGGTTAAACGCTTGGCGCGCCCCTCACGCGCAGCCGCAGCAGCGCCAACGGGGACAGCGGATGCCACGGGATGCCAGCCTCTGCCGGCAGCGCTGCTGACGGGGCGAGCGGCGGCGCGCCCAGCTGCGCGCGCATCGTGCCGGCGCTGGTGGCAGCGGCCGCGCTGCTCGGCTGCGCCCTGGCGGACGCGGACCTCGACGTGGTGGCGTCGTTCGAGGAAGGCCGCTCCATGGTCGGCACGGTCCACAACCTGGCCGTGTTCAAGCCCCGTGCCAAGCACTGCATCAAGAACGTCATCAACTATCGGGACGCCCCGCCGGACAGGAGAGGGCGCTTCCACATACTGTTGGGCCGTAAGCGTGCTCTTTGCCTACCTGCTAATTACTGTTTTTACTGCGGTAGCAATAATACGGCACGTTTTCGCCGTCGCCGTGCTGTCTCGAGTAAATTCCGAGTGTGAGGATAAACGGCCCGCGCGTCGTATGTCTGTGTCCACGTTATGCGCCGTGGGTGCGAGGGTAACTACAGTCGAACCCCTATATATTGAACCCACATATAACGAATTATTGTGTATATGGAGCAGCTTTAAAATCCTCTTGAAAACTTCTGCATAAAATATTTATTTTATATATCTAATTACCTATATATCGAACTTTTTTGTGATCCCCTTCAGATTCGATATATCCGGTTCGACTGTATACGAGGGCGAACAAAGATGGATGGTGGCTTGATGCGCGCCATCTTCCCCGCGGCCAACGTTGGAGGTCACGTGATACAGCCCCCGCTGCTCTACGGCCGGACTAGAGAAGGAGAGCACGCGTCTCCACCTCTAGCCCAGCCGTGGCTGCGCGTGGCTGCCCGCGCTGCATATATTTGAGGTCATCTGCTGCGGATACCAGGGAGAAAGGCGGGCATGGGTAGATGGCGTGCTCCTGCGCGCCTCTTGTTGGACGTCGTGTAATCCGAGTTTTGGAGATGATGCAGACTTCGTGCTGCCGCTCGCTTCACCATTTGAAGCGTCCGCTTTGCGACAAGCACGCGCGGCTTCCTTCCCGCTGCGGCGTCCCTCATAGCGCCAACGTTGTGACTGCGAATGCTTGCGGCGATCGAGTGAGATGTGATAACTACTGTGATAACTGTGGCAGCTCAGAGACAGTAGAGCACATACTACTTGAATGCCCCGCGTACCGCAATGACAGACAATTTGAGCGACAAAT
Organism: Dermacentor silvarum; assembly: GCF_013339745.2. Lineage (NCBI taxonomy): Eukaryota > Metazoa > Arthropoda > Arachnida > Ixodida > Ixodidae > Dermacentor > Dermacentor silvarum. The sequence continues at coordinate 63,783,690 of NC_051162.1, forward strand.
GGGCATGATTTGCCGCAATCATTTAACGTTACCCAGAATCTTAGGTTCAATGCCCGGCTCTTCAAAACAGCGGCGGGTTTTGAATTTATTGCTCAAATACCTGTCAGAAATTGGTCTAATCTGAAAGATTCACTATTTCATATAGAAAGGCCTACATTTACCCGCCATCTTACCCGTAAATATTAGTACCAGGTTCACTTGCGCATTTCACATGTATTTTTTTTTTCACTCTGCTCTGGAATCTTTTAATCCCATTCCGCATCCATATACAGAGTGGCATGCCAGCGGTTGTATACGCACTGGCGAAAATCTTTTTCTAATAATGAGCCTCTCTCTCTCTGTGTTTGTTTGTTCGCGCGTCACACCATGCTTGTTTAGTTAGTAAGCGAATGTTTACTGCAATTTATACGACCTATGAAACTACGAACATTATTACTTCGTGTAAGTCTAATGCTTTGCTATCGTTATCGACGCTTTGCGTTTTTTTCTCTCTCTCTCTCCCTTTATTGATACTTGTGGTGAAATTAAGTTGTAAGGTGGAAGCTGCCACATTAGTTTGTAGTGTTACAGCCCGAAAAGGACACGCACTAGAACAGACGGCAATGACACGTGTCGTTTTCGCGGTGCAACAGCGTCAAAGTACGCCTACTCTCCTACATAGTATTCGATCCTTCTGCGCCTTTTCTCACTCTTGACGTGTAACTTCTCAGCACAAGTCGCGGGAGCAGTGGTTATAACTGTTTCACTTATACAGTTGCACCGACCTAAGTGAACGTTGCGTGTCCACTTATGGTTTGTTGGGACTCCAGCCAGCAGGTATTCGACCTGACCTTACGTATCTCTCACTTTGCCATTCAGGTATGGTGGAGTACGTCGACCAGATGACGGAGCGCAACTACAACGCCAAGATCAGGCTGCTGGCCAGGAGCGGTAGCATGCTCCACAAGAAATTCAGCGATGGTGAGTACGTAAGCATGCCGCAAGCGCAAACCCGTTTTGGTTGCGAAGCATCAAGTTGACAGTGCCGAATCCTCCCTGTCAGCCATAGATGACGCGGTGATCTCCTTCATTACACCTGCTGGATGTAATGATCTATAATACGGTTAAGAGCTGTGGCTAAAACTCTGACACAACCTTCCTCTGGTTACACTATGTGCCACGAGACGTCGCTAACACTTTGAGGGCGCAACTGCTTAGGCGCCAGTTTCTGTGGCGAGCGTCGGTGTCCTCAGCGTAACCGAGCGAACGATCACAGCGAACGATAAAAAAACGAACGCTGAAAGCAGCAGGGGATGAAAGACAGCGATAGCGAAAAGAGCGCGAGGAGCGAAGCGGAGGAGGAGGGTATGGCGAAAGCGTGAGAAGAAAAGTGTAGTGCCACGCAAGACGGGCTCTGCGGTGACGATGGCTACGATATGGCGCCAGAGTAGAGCGCGTCGTCTGTTCACCGATGACGCCACCGATACCATATATGGAAACAAAGCGCTGCATGAGCGGAGGTCTGTCTTCGGCGGCTGTTGTGAATCGCGCCCACGCGCCACCCACGCACTGCCTCTCGCGATCTCCCAATTAGCGAGGCAGTTGAGCCACACTTCACTTCGTTTGCAATGTGCCACACGGGAAAGATGGTCGGCGCCAACCAATCTATCGCGAAATGAAAACACGTATAGAGCTGCGCTCAAATTTCGCATTAGGAAGTATCGCAATCACCGGTGAATTAAGTGCGAAGCATTTCTTGGCGAACATTTGCACTTTGACAGTATCTATCTATATGTCTATCTATCTATCTAGCCGCCTACGTCTTGGTGCTCTCATCGTCGTATCGTTACCTTGGTATGTACCAAATTGACATAGTGTGAGAAGAGGGTATGAGGAACATAAATGATAGGTCATGACATGTGTATCATGTAGGTCATGAAACAACCGCCTACGTCTTGGTGCTCTCATGGTCGTTTCGTTAACTTGGTAGGTACCTAAATTGGCATAGTATGACAAGAGTGTATGGTTAACATAAATCATAGGTCATGACATGAATACATCGACGGAGAAACTAACCCCGTATTCTCAAACGATCCTCGGACTCGAAGATTTTCCTCCACTGCATGGATGGATTGGTGCTGTGTGCGTCCCCTGTGAGTTGCGCCACCAAGCTCCATCGAGTTGGGCACAGTGCCGCCCTTCGGCTGGAAAAGAGGCTACGCTTCTTAAGAATTGCAGTGGGAGTTTAAATAAAGCGCAGTGCCTACCTTTGACGAGGGGCAGCGCTGCCGTTGACCTTTTTGAGTCGATGTGGAGGGCTGAGTGGAGGGACGTTCTACCTATGACGCAAAATTTTGTTATGGGATACTTAAGAGGAAGCTTTATCTCGTGGAACACTAAGATGCCGCCTATTCAAATACATGTAAAACGCAGAAATACTCCTATGAGAAAAACCGCCGGACCTATTTGAATGGGATTTCCTGCGCTTGAGAGAGAAAGTTAAGTTCTAGTGACTGTAGGGAGCATCATTGAGATTTAGGGCCTGACATATTTTTTCATAATAATTCCCAAAAATAGGAAAGTTTCGAAAAAAATTGAAGCACGAAGTTCACAAACCCGTAACTCTGCACCATAATATACATCTTTGTCCTTAAATTGCATCTGTTGGAGCATCTTAAGCGGACAAATTTGATATATAAATTTAAAACTTGTGTGGAATTGTTACAATGTGTTATATTTCAGAGCCGTGTATAATACATCAATTTTGTCCGCTTTAGATGTACGATTATGTGCAGTTTACAGAACTGTGATAACGTTTTTATTGCTGAGTTACGGAGTTGCATGCTTGGTAGTTTCGTTTCTTGAAATGTTGCAATTTTCAACATTTTTGCTAAAAAACTGGCGGCCTAACAAAAAAAATTGCTTCCTACAGTGACTATATTTTAACTTTGCTGATTTTAAATGTAAAAAAAAACATCATGAAATTCAGTGCAATGGTTGCCGAGAAACATGCTTTCTCCGTTCAATGCTTCATGTACTGATGCAAATAAACATCATTGTCATTGTCATATGTATTTATATAGGAGCCTCCGAGCTAAAGCTTCCTCTTGAGACCATTTGTGAAGGTTTCATCGTAAGAAAGTTTTATATGCGCAGATGCACCAATGGTTTAAGACAAGTCACGTTCAAGGCAAGCCGATCCACTAATATCGCGGCATCTCCATGCTGACACAGGGCCCGTTAGGAAAACTTGTATAGACGGGGTGACGCCAGATTCATTTCCTGTGGCACGGTCGTGTCTCTGGATAATATTGTGAAGAAACTCCGTGCAGCAGAAGATATAGACCTTTTTTTGCCCGTGCGAGATAGCACTGTATTTGTGACGCCATAAAACTATCAGTCGAACGTTCTTGGCACTAAAGTTTGCCAAAAGAAAGAGTATTTTGTGTCACGTAGCCAACTGGACGTACGAGTTCTTAGAGTGTTCAAACTAAGAAAAACACCCATTATGCATTAAACACAAGTGTGTACATAACTTTCTTGTACGTTTCAGAGTAAAATTTACTTATCAAACAGCGTTTCAGCTGGCCAGCGAAAAAAGTTGGTGTCAGCTGGAAGGTTCAATACGGAGTCTTTTAGAACATACATAATTTTTAAAATTGCCTGTGGCAAATAGCGTAATTGTTCCTTGATGTTGCTTGAGGTGAACTATACTAGAAGCTCGCCCGAGTTCAATTACTCGCCGGAGAGATCAAAATGCATAATTGATAAATTTTAAAAAATTAATAATTACCTTTATAATTAATTTCCGGCACATATTGCAATTGTACCCGATGAGTTTGCAAGTTTGCAAAGTATATCCACTTTGAACGAATTCTAAGGATCGCGCGGGTTTCAAGATATGCGCCGTGAAACTTGCAGTACAAATTCACTATTGTTCCACTTACTTTTTCAACAAACTGCTGTTTTGTTCATTGAAGCACAAAAGTTAGTGGAACGCCTATGTCTTTCGTCGCACACTTTGCGAATGAACACATCGAAACTGTTGTCATCCTGAAAAATTGTTCCACGTGGATCTTCAGAACTCACCGGCTGCAATACGTGAATTACAATATGTGCCGTAAAATAATTAATTAAACATTTAATTAGCGAATATTTAATTTGTCAAATATGGATCTCGATTTCCCGTGCAAGTAATATCCGCCTCTTTGAGTAATCCAGGTCAATGACTAGAATCACGCTACCTGCCACAGGCGATTTCTCGAAAATGCCGTATGGTCTAAAAAAATGAGCACCCATATTTAGAGACCATTGCAACTCGTAAATTTAGCGGCTGTTCCAGAGAGTGCAACCGTAAGTCTTCTGGGACCTGCGTGTGTGAACATTAGAAACGATAACAATTTTAATAGTTAAAGGGGCATTAAAGAGAAAAATAATTTGAGCTGTGTGAGAAAATTACCCTTCTACAATAAAAAACAGAAAACAAATCTCTTTTACCGCTACAACAAGCTCGATAAGCCAGAAAAAAACGCAAGGATGATGGGTGGTGAGGCTTTAGCTCGGCGTGACGTCACGGATTTTGGCGGTGTTTGTTTGGGCCTGTTTATTGGTAACTACATCGTTTTATATGGGAGCTGCAGTAGACTGATCTAAGCGAGTTTTGATAACTTCTACGGTTTCACTACGACCCGATGCCGCGACGTCGCAGCGCTGACGTACCGGCGTCGAGATTTTCGGCGCGGAATTCAAAACATGCAACTTTGAGCCTTTTATTTTGTACGTCCGTACAAGGTCACACAGTTTCCGCGTAGGGTGAGCTGCTATACGAGGAAAGTAAGTACTGGGGCAAAAGTGGGCCGGTCCCGGAGATAGTGCAGTCTGACAGGGCGCCTCAAAGCGCGAGCTTGTCGCAACGAAATAAGACGAGAGAAAGTGGGCCCGACGAGCACGCGTCGAGTGTTTCAAAGAGCTGGCCGCGTCTTTTGGAACGAGAGAAGTATGCGTGAGGTCGTGGCCAAGATCGCTGCGATAAGTACTACGCATTATATTCAAAAAAGCAAAGATTAAAAAAAAAGAGATCGCAATGGTTTTGAGCACCCGGCTTCCGTGCTCAACGGCAGAGGTTCGATTTCACCATCATTCACACGTTATTTCGGTTTTTATTAAAGCGAGGCGAGACAGGAACCAATCTACCTGCCCACCTACCTGCCCACCTACCTGCCCACCTACCTACCCACCTACCTAATGCGAAGTGCCAAGAATGAGGAAAAGAATGCATCGCATTAATATTGAATCAGCCTATAACTGATGTAGTGTTTCCCTTTAGTGTCCCTTTAACACATTAAAAGGAGACAGCGCAGAGTCCGAGCCTCCGTGTCCGTGCCTGCGCTGCTCGTTGTGCCGGAAACGCGGAGTTTCGCACTCCGCGGAGTCCATCCATGGGCGACCGTAAATCACGCGCGAACCGCCGGCCCCGGATCGTCGGTTCACGGAACCGAGCACGCGCTCTCTCTATCCCATCTCGGTGGGTGGGTGGGCTGGGTAGAGAGGGGAGGGGGGGGGGGGGGAGTTTCCTTGCTTGCCGCATTCCTCGGAGCACGCGCTATTCGTCGCAGCTGTTGCTGCAGTTACTTCGTCCGCGTGGTCTGGATCGTGCGATGCACCTCTGTGGTCACGCTTATGCGTATGTATGTGTACGTATACATCGTATTACGAAACGGATGGCGCGTGACTCAACCTTTGCTTTTTCGTACCTCGGCTTTCTAGCTCTGAGGTCGTCGCTCCGTGGATGCGCTCTATTGGGAGGACAGCAGCGGGATCGACAAGGTTCCCCTTTGAATGTGCGGAGTACAGTCAACAACCACGAAAGAGCACGCCCGTCAAGGATGACAGAATATTTATTGTCATTCATTTTATATTCTAGGTAATCCAACTCTTAGTTCTAAATTAACAAATAGGTTCTAAAACAATAATTTATCAGTCTGAATTAATGCTATTTTCTCTAGACCTGCGTAACCGTCAAATTTTGGCGTTAGACTATTAAGGGGGGAAAAATCATGGTGGCGTCCGCAATAGCTTTCCGTCGATTGCCCTGACGGCCGACATCGGCTGAACGTGGACAGGTTTCCAGCAGCGATGAGTCCTAATGTAGAAATATAGTTCCAGGGTGTTTCTTTTACAAGTCGGCTAATTGTTGCGACTTCTGCAGCGATGTCATTGAACGACGGCATTAAACGAGATTCCGCGTGTAGACACCGCATTGCTCTTATAGCCCCCCCCCCCCCCCCCGGAACACCGCGAGGTTTGATTTCTTCTTTTGATGCTAAAGCGTCAAATGACCCATTGAGCGAAAAAAACGGCGTCTGTCGTCTGGAGTAGCAAATAGGCTCCTAAACTGCCATTGGCTGCGACGCCACGTCAAGAGCGCACCTCGACGGAGCAGAGCGGGCGATAAGGAGCACATGCTGCAACGCTAGCGCGCCAGCTTTTGCGTGAGGGGAGAGGGCATCGCCGCGACCACATCACCTTTTCTCTCGCTTTCGCTGGCGCTGAGCCGTGCTCCCTCAAGGGCTGCAGAAGATAGCGCCAACCTTTCCCTTTCCCTCAAGAACCACTTATCATCATCATCATCTCGCTTTCGGCAGCCGGCGCGCGGTCCGTATCTCTCTCTCTCTCTCTCTCTCTCTCTCTCTCACCCCCAGTGGGCTTAGCTGCTGTGCGCGCCTGCCGGCATTGGTGGCCGCTGCTCCGAATTAATTTTCACCACCTGAAGTGCTTTGTCGTGTACCCGATCTGAGAGCACGAGTACAGCCGGGAGTCGAAACCGCTACCTCGGGCGCAGCAGCAGAACGTCAAAACCACTGAGTCATCGCGGCGGGTCATGGTTACTCGCATACAAACTCTGTCAGGGATATTTGTCGACAATTCCGCATGGATCGTTTGACACAGTACATTGCATATTCTTTCGTTGCTATTTCCATTTCAATTGCGTACCGCTCCAACGTCACAGCATTTCTTTGGAGCTGCAAGTGCAATAATCTGCAATAATTTGAAATTAGGTGCGTAATTTTTTAACGCATCAATAAATTGCGAGGCTTTCGACCTTCCCGATCGGCTGGTACGAGGTGCTATCCCGACCTGCGAGGCCATGATGCTTCTAACGTGCGGGGCGATGGTTATTCGTACATACACAAAAAATCGTTGGGAGCCCGATGAAGGAAGTTTATTCAAATCAATGTACGTCCCACTTCCCATCAACACCATGACCGTTCAAACGCCGCTGAAGAAACAAGGGATGCCACGCTTTCGAATATCGCCACATTGTCGAACTCCGCCATGTTTTCATCTTGAAAATTGGCCGAGGCCATCCGCAGTTCGGTTTGAATCGCCTTCATGCAATCATTCCGCCATCATTCGGGACTAAAGCCACAGGTACGCTGGTGGTCCCACTGCGTAAGAAAAGCTCCACAGGCAAATCAGGGGGAGGAATGGAAGCCGACCAGGAGTATGCCTCCTGGCCTGCGATGAGAGAGACATTGCAGATGAGCACGAAATTACTCTAATGTGGTAACAGCTATTCTAAAGAAGCGTCAAAAACAATTAGCTGAAAAAGCAAAGATCAATAGGAAACCGCCAGCTACTTGACCAAAACCCGCGTGGAATCTTCACGGACGGCGCTGTGGAACACCAAGCATCGACGGTCGTGGTTGTCTTTATTCTATCACGCTGATGGCGCGCACAGTGACAGACGCAAGAGCACTTCTTCCTCTTCCTCACTACAATGGCCCCCGGGAGAGAAGATGAGCCATCCTGGCGACCTACAGCGTAGGTAGGATCAGGGGGTCATGGTATGGCTTAAGTCGGCTCACATGAACCGTGTCACGTCCGTGATGTCTAAGGTCGTGTGATGGCGTCACAGGCTCAACGACGTAGTTGACAGCCAAGGTACGGTCGATGACGCGGTAGGGGCCATCATAGCGTGCAAGAAGTTTGGTTGAAAGGCCAGGGCTGTGAGGTGGGACCCACAACCAAACAAGGCAACCATTCGGAAAATGTAGTGGAGGCCCGTTACTATCATGCCACAGCTTTTGGCGACCTTGGGTGGCGGTCTCAAGGGTACGGGCGAGCTGCCTACAGTCATCTGCGTATTTGGCGGCTTCAGACACTGGCGTGCATTCAGAAGCGTGAAGAAGCGCGAGGACTTGCTGGCGGTACTGAGGTGGCAGGTCGGCGTCCAAGGCAGATTCAAGAACATCTGACGGCGACGATGACGACGGCGGCGACAATTATGATGATGATGATGATGATGATGCGCACAGCAATGAAGAAGTGAGGGTGTCGAGCTCATAACAGGCCGTGTCGTCATACGTATCGAGAATGTGAAGTGGGTCAAGGGGCTGAAAACGACCAAGTGATTCTCCACGCAGTAAGGTCACAGGGGATTGAAACGGGCTACACACAAGCATAGTGGATAATCCAGATACAGTGCTGAGGACAGCAAACGGGAAAGGTAGAGCCTTGCGACGTAGAAAAATAGGTGACGGTGTAAAAATCACCGTAGCGTCTGGCACGGCGGAGCAAGATACGGGCACAAGAACCGATATTTCGGGTGGTATGTTCGTATCGGAGAAAACGGTGAGCTTGGCGGCTTTACTTGCAGAAGGGTCAGGCAGCAGGGCTTCGGAAAGCAGGAAAAGTGCCACTTCGGCCCGAGCACAGTCGATGATGGCACGATGGTGGGACAAGAAGTCCCAGCCGAGAATGATGTCATGTGAACATGAAGGAAGCCTGAAAAATTCAACAACGTAAACAACGCCGGCAATGAGCACTCTTGCGGTACATTGAGCAAGCGGTGCTATATGCTACGCACTCGTGGTACGCAGTAGCGAACAAGACAACCGCATTGTGACCTTGCGGAGCTTACGACAAAGTTTTTCGTCCATAACAGAAACAGCAGCCCCAGTATCAAAGCGCAATTGTTGCGGTTCTTTCTACCAAAACGTCCAGTAAATTGCGTGGAGACTGTGCAGGCCTTGTAGAAGTGGAAAAGCTGGCAGTTCGTGCCTGCAGAACTGCAGCAACTAACTAGTTTCCCTCGCTAGGTGACTGGCGACGACGTAAGGGGGAAAGCGAGCGACGACGCGGTGACGGAGAACGGTGGTTGCCGAAAGGGCGTCGAGGAGACGGCGAATACTCTTGCTTGGGACGCATGGAATTCCCGGTTGCATCGTGGGAATATCCATACCCATTCGTTAAGACAGCAGGGTTAGCAGGTGGCATGTGACGATGGCAGAAGCGCGTGACATGGCCGGCGAAACCGCAAGCGAAACATATGGGTCGGTTGTCGCGTGTGCGCCAAGGGTTCTGAACTTGGCTTCGAGGCATAATAGGACGCGACGCCGGAGTTGGCACTCCTTGAGGTCGTACTGTCACAGGAAACGCCAACGTCGGCGGCGCAGGTCGCGCTGCGACTGCGGCATAGGTCAGAGGTGCCGCCACGGGAGGACAGGGTTGAGCCAAAGGGAGCAAGTCGGCAAGTTCCTCGCGAATGGCTCTCCTAATGGGAGCAGCCAGAGATGCGTCAGGCTGTAGGTGCCACCTCCTCACGAATAAAATCCTTAATCTGAACGGAAAGTGAGGATTCTGGCGAGAAGTTGGAGGAAAGCGTGAGGCCCGAGAGAGAGTTGCCAGGTGTAACAGCGCAGGACCCTTTGTGGGCGCAGCTCATCGAAGCTCTGGCAAAGAGTGACGACAGATGCGACAGATGAAGGGTTTTGCGCGAGAAGCATTTGAAATGCGTCGTCCTCGATGCCCTTGATGGTGTCCTCTTCACTTATGGTAGAATCGACGCGGGCGCAAATATCCACGACATCCTCTATGTAGCTGGTGTACGTCTCGCCGGGCTGTTGAGCGCGCTGGCGTAGACGCTGTTCAGTACGGAGCTTTCGTAAGGCTGGGTGGCCGAAGACTTCCGTGAATGCTGTCTTGGAAGCGGACCAGGTTTGGAGTTCCCGCTCATGATTGTGGAACCAGAGGTTCGCAACGTCAGCAAGATAGAAGATGACGGAACGTAACTTCGTCTGGTCATCCCCACTTGTTGTGAACACTGACGCGCTCATAGGTAGACAGCCAATCTTCGACGTCCGTCTCACCGGCTCCACTAAAGACAGGAGGGTCCCGCTGCCGCGGCACGGCGCCGTAAATGATGGTAGTGGCGGAAGCTGCAGGCGGATTGTTGGTAGGCTCGAGCATGGTAGCGGCTGAAGCAGTCGGCAACGTTCGGCTGCGAAGTTCCAGGGTGAAGTCGGGGATTGCAGCACCTTCCACCAAATGTCATATGGCGATTTATTAGACAATGATGTCTCACGCAATCGAGGCAGTCCACGAACGCTGATGGCGCGCACAGTGACAGACGCAAGAGCATTTCTTCCTCTTCTTAACTACAACAATATTACTTGCCAGATATTGGTCATTACATTCCCATAGCATGTGGAGAAGCGATGCTACCCGAGTCTTGCAGATCTTGCAAGTGTTACTAGGGTAGGTGTCTGGGTAGATCCTGTGGTAACGTGTTAGTGAGGGGTAACTGTTTATATCAGGTGAAGGGGGTGGTTGCCTGTGCTCTGTTTAGGTTGTGATGAAGGACGGGGAAAGCTCTTCTTTCTAGATGGAATGATTCGGTAAGGTCGTTGTAGCTGGTGAGGCGATTGCGTTCCGCGCGTGCACCTGCGCTGTCTCCGGCACGGTTGACAAGGCCTCGTGATACGGAGGTTGGTGAGGGGCGGATGTACGTCGCCGGCGTGCGCTGGGAACCAGACGAGAGTGCTTTGGTTTTCAGGTGAGTGAGGATGTGCAGTGCTTGTTCTGAAATACGACCTTTGATGTAATTGCCGATTGCCGTGCGGGAATCGCTCACGATGTTGTGGCAGTCCGGATCGCGGGTAGACAGGGCGATGGCCACTTCCTTCGGCCGTCTTCGCGTTTTGGGTTACGAATGCTGGCGGCATGTTTGAGCGAACCACCTACTCTGGTAGCCTCCGCGAAGCGGTACCCGTCTTGGTATTCAGCTTCGTCGATGAAAGTGACGCCCGTGGTGTCGCCATAGGCTTTAATGAGGGAGGCAGCCCTTGCCTTCCGACGTTCTTTATTGTAGTCCGGGTGCATGTCTTTGGGGATAGGGTCGGAAGTAGCCAAGTCTGTACACCGCGTATAATTGGGTATTTGTCTCCTTGTTGACGGTGGTAGGTGATGGCGAGTTTAGTTAGAATGTGCCGGACCGTCTCTGTGAGGGTGAGACACTCCAGATGAAACCGACGCTGTGCTTCGAATAATTCGCCGAGAGTGTTATGGAGGGTGTTATTTCTCAGAGAAATATATATGCAAACGATAATGTTAATCCGGAGTGATAGTCTGGTATGGCCCTTCAAGTGCTGGATGAAAATTATGGTACTTTAAAATACCGTCAGAAGCACCGTAACTATAAGGGAGTATACCAATTAGAACTCCCTTACCCGCAGTGGCACAGACTAACATATCAGTGTATGTTTTACGATGTATGAGTTCATTAAAGAACATTTGCAGCGTTACAATCACAAGTTGAAAATGATAACGATCTACTGTGTGAGGATAGTGCAACATTGCCGCTAATCAGAGCACGAACAATCGTAGGCGTACTCTTGAGAGACATGACAACGGCTATGCTGATATGTAATGCCTATACCGGTAGGTAATAAACAACAAGAAATAAAATGGGTATACACGTCATGTAAGTCCCTGAGTGCAGCAGCTGTTGTCTTTTGAATAATATACATGCTTTCAAAGGACGTTTAGCCCAGTCGAGGGTGGCAATATGTAATCTCCCAAGATTAGGATAATTGGAAACTTAAAGTCCACTTCGCTGATATGCAACAGCGGTGGTAAATAATTGGGGAATGTATTTGCCTTTCAGGGAGCACAAATGCGTTGCATCCACAGTTACTGCCGTTGATGTCTTAAAAAGCATTTACTCTAGGAGCATGCTCAAAGGTTGTTCTGGGTGAATTTTTTAATGTCAGTTTTCTTCACAGTCGCACTTGCATTGTGTTTCACATACCTTTTCAATACTTATAGATTTGGAGCATGGCAGGAGGCAGAAACCAGGATCTACTGCTTGCACTCACATGAACAGTGCAGTATGTGTACTGGGCGTTTACCTAACAAAATACAATTGATATTATAAGTGTCGCAATATTTTTAAAGCCATGGCGGTGCCCAAAGAGATTGTGTAGTTTGTTGCGAAAAACAAGAAATGCTTGCGTATGTTACCTCCTATTTTAATTCTATATTTGGCTTGATGCCTGCGAATTACGAACTAAGTGACATCATAAGCCGTTTGGGAACGGGATATATGGAGAGCTAAATTGTGTTTGAAAAAACAACCATATCATTATGGGGCCTAGTGTTTTGACCTGATCACATTTACAGTAGGTTAGACGTCGACAGTGGGCAAGGTGCTTGACCAGGGGAAGATCCATGGTCACATTTTGCAGGTATTTTCTTCTTGCACAGGTTTACTCGTTGAGGTCTTCTTGGAAACCAGCGTTCAATAGAACATATTGTAATGAAATTCGATTCTGGGGTTTTACGCGCCAAAACGACGATTTGATTATGAGGCACGCCGTAGTGGATTTCTCCGAAGTAATTATGACGACCAGGGGATCATAAAGTGCCCGCAATGCACGGAACACGAATAATTTTGCATTTCGCCTCCATCAAAATGCGACCGCCGCGGCCGGGATTTGAACCTGCGACCTCGTGCTTAGCAGAGCAAAACCATAGCCGCTAACCCACCGCGGTGGTTAACACATTGTAATAATACGTAAAACACACATGACGGCGCTGCAATCAATTTTCGGGAAAAAAAAAGTTGTGATGCTATGTCCCATCGCCTTCTTTGCAGCCCGCAAAACTACCTCAGAAAAGCATACCTGGGCAACTAAAAGAATAAATTTATAGGAGTGCTGTTCAACTTTGTTCAACTTTTCAAATGAAACTTTAAAGAATTTTGGGGTTTTACGTGCCAAAACCATGATTTCATTATAATGTACGCCATAGTGGGAGACTGCTGATTAATTTTGAACATCACAGGATCTTTAAAGTGCCCACTGTGCAGGGAACACGGGCATTTATGCATTTAGACTCCATCAAAATGCGGCTGCCGTGGCCGGGATTTCATCCCGAAACACCATAACTAAAGCACAGCGCTGGGTGAAATGAAACGTTATCAGTAGAAAACGTATTGACGTCGAACACCACATGCTTTTTAACCACGCTCAGCGCACGAATATTTCGACTAGCTAAATGCGGCTAATAATAACATTCCACTAGCTACAATTATCCCCAATCTTATATTAGGGCCACAGCTTCATTGTCACTTAAGAGATGCATAATATTGTTTCAGGAAGAAAGCGGGCCCACGAGTGTAGAAGATTGTATATTTACAAGCGAAGAAATATGGCGTTCAGGCAACGGCCAGAGTCTTCGTCTTCCTCTCGTTCGTGTCACCCTTTTTCGCTTCACCGTAACATCTACCTCCCGGTGGGGTTAGCTCCGTCCCGGTGCAAGTTATGGAGCGTCGCTTAACGGGGGAATATAGGGCTTGAGCCTGGCGACGTGAACAACATCGCTGGTGACGGTGGGAGGCACTGAAGGCTGACCGACTGGGGCGATCTCGTATGTCACGTCGGACAGTTGTCGTAAGATCTGGTATGGTCCAGAATAACGGGAAAGTAGTTTTTCCGACAAGCCGACGCGACGTGAAGGCGTCCAGAGAAGGACAAGGGAACCAGGTGAAAAATGGTGGTCTTGGTGCCGAAGGTCGTAGCGTCGTTTTTGAGAAGCTTGCGAGACTGTGAGGCGATGACGGGCGACCTCTTGGGCCTGGGCGGCTAAGGCAATAGCATCGCGAGCGTAACCAGAGCTGGATGATTGTACTGCGGAAGGTAGCAACGTGTCGAAGGGCAAGGTGGGGTGGCGGCCATACAAAAGGTAAAATGGGGAGAATCCGGCAGTATCGTGACGGGACGAGTTGTATGCGAAAGTGATGTATGGTAAAGCGACGTCCCAGTCGCGGTGATCGTCGGAAACGTACAGGGCCAGCATTTCAGTTAGTGTGCGGTTGAGTCGTTCGGTGAGGCCGTTCGTTTGAGGGTGGTATGCGGTAGCGAGCTGGTGTTCTGTAGAACAGGAGCAGAGCAGATCATCGACGACCTTCGAGAGAAAGTAGCGGCCGCGATCTGTGAGTAACTGGCGAGGGGCGCCATGGTGCAGGATGATGTCGTATAGTAGGAAATCGACGACATCTGTAGCGCAGCTGGTTGGCATCGCTCGTTTAATGGCATATCTCGTGGCATAATCAGTTGCTACATCAATCCATTTGGTTCCTTTCATAGAAATAGGAAAGGGGCCAAGGAGGTCGAGGCCCACACGGAAGAAGGGCTCTGTAGAGATAGCAATTGGTTGAAGCAAACCAGCAGGAGGCATAGCAGGCGTCTTGCGGCGCTGACACAGGTCGCAAGAAGTGACATAACGGCGTACAGAGCGATAAATGCCGTGCCAGAAGAAGCGGCGCCGCAGGCGGTCGTTAGTACGAGTGATGCCCAGATGTCCAGCAGTAGGAGCGTCGTGATGTTGCTGGAGCACGGCCAGTCGAAGGTGCTTTGGAACGACTAGGAGGAGCTCCGGGCCATCAGGACGAACACAAGGACGGTATAAAGTTCCATCGCGCAAGATGAACATCCGCAGACGGGTCATTAGGCGACGAGCTTAGGCGTTCCATAAGTGTTCGAAGAACAGGATTTTCGCGTTGCTCGTCGCCAATATGGAGAAAGCCGGAGAGGGACAGAATACTGATGTCCGAGTCTGCATCGGTATCGTCCGGTTGATCCACGGGATTGCGGGACAGGCAGTCAGCGTCTTTATGCAGGCGCCCTGACTTATACTTACTAGAAAATGTATATTCTTGTAGACGCAATGCCCAACGTGCAAGTCGTCCAGTTGGGTCCTTCAAAGAGGAGAGCCAGCAGAGGGCGTGATGGTCGGTTACGACGCAGAAGCTCCGACCGAAAAGGTACGGCCGAAATTTCGCGACCGCCCATACAAGCGCGAGGCATTCCCTCTCAGTGATGGAGTAATTTCGCTCGGGCGTGGAAAGAAGGCGGCTGGCGTAAGCGATGACACGGTCGTGGCCCTGTTGACGTTGAGCGAGGACAGCGCCGATGCCATAACCACTCGCGCCAGTTCGTAATTCAGTAGGCGCAGAAGGGTCAAAGTGTGACAGAATCGGGAGGTTGTAAGCCGCTCGATCAGGGTAGAGAAGGCTTGCTCCTGCAGTGGTCCCCAAGAGAAAGAGGCATCTTTCTTAAGAAGGTCAGTGAGAGGGCGAGCGTTGTCAGCAAATTGTTTCACAAATCGCCGGAAATAAGAGCATAAGCCCAGAAAACTACGGACATCGTTTGTTGAACAAGGTACAGGAAAATTGCGCACGGCGTGGACTTTCTGTGGATCAGGTTGGATTCCGGTGGCGTTTACGAGATGGCCGAGCATGGTAATTTCACGGCGACCGAAATGGCACTTGGAGGAGTTTAGCTGATGGCCAGCCCTGCGAAATACGGAGAGTATGGTCCTGAGGCGCCTCAGGTGGCTCTCAAAGTTCGACGAAAACACAAACACATCGTCGAGGTAACAGAGGCATGTAGACCACTTCAAGCCGTGCAGCAGAGAGTCCATCATGCGCTCTAATGCAGCTGGCGCATTGCATAATCCAAAGGGAATGACTTTAGATTGGTACAGACCGTCCGGTGTGACGAAGGCGGTTTTCTCACGGTCCATCTCGTCGACGTTAATCTGCCAATAGCCTGAGCGGAGGTCAATTGATGAAAAGTATTGGGATCCGTGAAGGTAGTCAAGAGCGTCGTCAATGCGAGGCAGGGGGTAAACATCCTTCTTTGTTATCTTGTTGAGGTGACGGTAGTCAACCCAGAAGCGCCACGAGTTGTCTTTTTTCTTTACTAAGACAACTGGTGATGCCCACGGGCTACTGGAAGGTTCAATGATGTCCTTGTTCATCATCTTGTCGACCTCTTTCTGGATTATGGGCCTTTCTGTTGCGGAGACACGATATGGCTGCCTATGAATGGGGCAGACGTCACCGGTGTTGATGCGATGCGTGACAACAGATGTCTGACCAAGCGGACGGTCGTCCAAATCAAAGACATCCCTATAAGATGACAGGAGGTGACGAAGAGCTGTTGTTTGCTCGGAAGGAAGGTCAGGGGCGATCATCTTACAAACATTGTCCGCAGGCGTCGAGCACGAAGGAATGGGTGACAAAGGTGCGTCGGTACTCAAGAAGGATTCGGAGGCCAAAGAAGAAATCTCAAATTCTTCCAAAGGAGTGATAAGTGCGACGGCAATACCGTGTGGTAGCACATGCGTCGAAAATCCAAAATTGAGGATGGGCACCCGTGCGCAGTTTTCGAGGATCCGGATTAAGGTGCTCGGTAGGGAAATATTTCGTGGCAAAACCACGTCAGTAAGCGGGGACACGACATACTCGCCATCATGTACGGGAGGACAGGACGTCAGGAGGACATTGGTAGCCGCCTGTGGAGACAGCCTTGCAAACTCAGCAGAACATAAGCGGGGTGAAGCACAAGTTGTTGCGTCTGCGTCGGCAGGAAGCGGCAGATCCAGCTGTACAACACCTGCGGAGCAGTCAATTTGGGCAGAGTGTTTCGAAAGGAAGTCGAGGCCGAGAATTAGGTCGTGTGGACAGTGCTCAAGGACGATAAATAAAACAACGCTATAATCGCCCGCAATGGTCACACGTGCTGTGTACATTCCAAGAACAGGTGAAGTACTCCCATCGGCGACTCGCACAGTGCACGGTACGGCGGGCGTCAGAACCTTTTTGAGTCTTCGGCGAGCGCTCATAACTGAAAGCTGCGCTCCTGTGTCAAGGAGAGATGTAACAGGAACACCATCAACTTCAATGTCCAGTAGGTTTCCACGTGTAGGCAGGGTCAACAGAGGATTTGTGGGCCGAGTCGGAGTTGCAGCTTCACCTCCGGGAGCTGCATCGCCTAGTTTCCCGAAAGGAAGCCACCGGTTGCAGATGGGGACGAAGAGCAGTGAACGAGAGGCGAACGGGACCGACGGCCTTGCGGAGACGGGGAGCGGCTGGATCTTGGTGAAGCACTGTTGGCGTTGATGTTCCTAGGCAGCGTGTAGGGCGAGAAAGTGCGATTGTCTGGTACTTGGCGGTAGTGACTCGGAGACGACCACCGAGGAGACGACGACCAGCGGTTACGGCAATGACGGGCGATGTGTCCAATACCGGAACAATTAAAACAGATGAGTCTGTCATCCGCTGTGCGCCAGTCAGCGGGGTTGCGGCGGAGTGGCGGAAAGCGTTGTGTCTGGGAGCGAGCGGCCGCAGAAATCTGGTAGGTGTTCGTATGGTGAACCGAGCAGAGAGATGGAATGCCCAAACTCGCTATTTCCTCCCAAACGACGGCCTGTATAAGCGAGAGAGCGGGCACACTTTCCCGACAGTCGGAACGAATTGGAACCAGAGCCATGGCATCAAGCTCACGGCGAACGATACGCGTTATATCTTCTGATCCTGTCGGCTGAACAAACCACGGCGGGTCTTCGCACGAAGATGTCGCGGCGGTATTGGGCAGTCTGTCGAAATGTTGAGGGACGCGGCGGCCTTTCGCTTGTTCGAAGCACCGGCACTCCTTGATAATTGCATCCACAGTGGCACAATCCTTACACATCATCACGAGATTCAAGGCGTCGTCTGCAATACCTTTTAGTATGTGACCAATCTTGTCCGTCTCGGTCGTGGTGTTATCAGCTTTGCGGCAGAGAGCCAGCACATCCTGTATGTACACCGCATAGGATTCTGTGGACGTCTGAGCGCGGCATGCAAGTTCTTTTTTTGCTGCCAACTGACGACCGACATGTCTGCCAAACAGGTCTCGCATTTTTTCTTTGCATACATCCCAGCTTGTTAGGTCAGCTTCATGCGTATCGTACCATTTCTTCGCAGTTCCTTTCAGATAAAACATGAGGTTTGCTAGCATCATTGTTGGATCCCACCTGTTGTTGTCGCACACTCGTTCGTACATCGCAAGCCAGTCCTCGATGTCGGCGTTGTCCGTGCCACAAAATGTCCCCGGGTCCCGCAGATGAGTGAGGATGACCGTTGGCGTGGACTGCCGAGGCGTTGCCGGTTGTGTCGGTTGATC
This sequence comes from Dermacentor silvarum, assembly GCF_013339745.2. Taxonomy (NCBI): domain Eukaryota; kingdom Metazoa; phylum Arthropoda; class Arachnida; order Ixodida; family Ixodidae; genus Dermacentor; species Dermacentor silvarum. The sequence goes on from NC_051162.1 coordinate 63,801,962, forward strand.
TGCCATTGTGACGGCAGGTAGATGACGTCCGCTGCGAAGTTCCACGATTGTGCCCCGCACCTCCACCAAAATTGTGCAGGAAGAAAGCAGGCGCACGAGTGTAGAAGAATGTATATTTGCAAGCGAAGAAATATGGCGTTCAGGCAACGGCCAGAGTCTTCGTCTTCCTCTCGTTTGCGTCACCTTCTTCTTTCCCTTCACCGTAACAATATTGATGGAAAAACAATAAAACCATCATAGAAATTTTTGCTTTAGCGACATGTTGCCTTGCGCGACTGTTCATGACTACGTGATACACAGTTTCGCTAGAGATGTTGCGCGCATCAATTTTCGTTTCGACATTATCTTCTTCCTCCATTATTTACTAAATTTCCCCCTCAGCTCTTCAAAGCACGTTCGATCAGAGCCGGCATCTGGTAGTAGCTGAATGCCATGACTGATATTCCATCATTTCCTTCATCGAGTCGGATGACATTCACAAAATACAATTTTCCTACACGCCAATCTGCATTTTCGCGGTCTTAGGCTAGGATCATGAACTCCCACTATTTATGCAAAATTGTGCTAACTTATCCCAAGCTACCACCTAACTTACCCTTCGTGAGGAAAATGTATATTGTTGGCATGCAGTTGAGACTAGATCCTCATTGGCCTCGCAAGAGATCTTCATGCATGTAACTGTCGTGGCGGCAACTATACTCAACATCCTCTTAGGAAGGTGATTTGCTTAATTTCGCAAGAGTTTCCAAGATTTCGCGTTGCCTCACCCCTCCATACTTCGTTCACCATGACCCTGAGAGCCCTTGTACGTGTCGACACGTACACTGGACCCTGAGGGCCCAGTGTACGTGTCGTGTTCTTCCCGTGGTTGCTTCAATGATATCTCAACAACACTGAAAGCGGGTAGTGGTGCGCTTTGCAAAATAAAGAATATTTTGACCACTTGGTAATTTAGGAAAAAATATCCCATTCGCTGTGACTGAACAAATAAAATGTAGCAAGAGGAGCAAAATATTGTACAAGCCTTGAAGTCGAAAAAGAAATGACTTCCCTGTAAACACTATTTCCTCAGGCACGTGCATGAGGACAATGTCAGTGACGATGTCACAGGTGGACATATTGTTGCGAAGAGGGAGCCCAATTCACCAACGTATATACACCAATTTACATAAGGAAAAATTTGCGGTAATCACGCAGGCTGGTTCAAAGGTCGCCGCTTCAGTAGACAGTCTAACTTCCAGTTTGCGGCTCTCTCTTACTCGCACGGTCCTGTCCATATACGTAATGCACCTTAACATAACCCCCACGGCTGAGCGCTGTCCCGGCGCTTGTTAGAATGATAGCGAACTAGAGGAAGAGCGTGGCTTTAAACGGGACACGTGGACGGCATCAGTTCGTAGCTGGGATGAATAGGGCGGGTCTTCAACGCAGGCGACTTCGTAATTTGAATCCCTTAATCGAACCCGGTAGGGTTCGGCAGCAGTTTTTCGCACAGGCCGACGTGGCGACTTGGAGTCCACAGAAGAACGAGATTTCAGGGAGAGATGTGAAAGTTCCGGTAGCGACTGTCGTAGCGAGTCTTTTGCGACGCCTGAGCCGCTGTAAGTCAATCACAGGAAATCTGCCGAGCCTACGAGTGCGACCAATTGTCTGATGGGCGTATTTCTTGGTATGTCGCGACACCGAATCTAGCAGGGTGTCGAAAGGCAGAGTTAGATGGCGACCAGACAAGACGTAGAAAGGCGAGAAACCGGTGCTATCATGACGTGACGAATTGTACGCAAATGTCATGACACGTAGGGCTGTCCCAATCGCGATGGTCTGCTGAAACGTACAGCTGCAGCGGGAAAAGCTTAGCGCACGTGACCAATCACCCGAGCAGATAAATTGAGCGGCGAAAGCACAGCGCATACAAAGGTTAGAACCATGTGGAAATCCCTTTGAAGATACGGTGCGCGCGGCAGCCCGCACCGACGCAAAGTACAAGTCCGCAGTTGTTGGCTGAGTAAAAGCTGCCCCCCCCCCTCCCTCCCGCACTGCCTTCCCACTTTACTTCTTTCGCTTGGGAAATTGAGTCGCCAGTTCCCCTTGCGCTCGGTTGCAAGATACGCATTTGGTGCTGCAGCACAGCCTCGCCCCCACCCTCCCTCCATCCCATGCCTCGGAAGAAGTGGCGTTTGCTCTCCGCCGTGCGTTCACTCTCCGTGATAGCGTGCGTCCCCCGTCCATATAATTGCTATCGCAATAATATATAAATTCACTATAGCAATAGTCACTACAGCAAACCCACCATACTCACAGATTCGCTGGTTTGCATCTTCGCAGTAGTGGAAGGGCTCCGATTTTTAACAGCGGAGCCGTTGTAGGTCGAGGCTGCGCCGTCCGTCCGTCCACTTGTGTTACGCAGGTCACGTGACCAGAAGAGGATGAGAGCCGCGCCGGGAAGGGCAGGTACAGTATATTAAAGAATTGTACAGTTTGCTTACACAAAAACCAACATGGCTCAGTGTGATGACCGAGCTTGCGAACTACAAGCATGTTTAGCCGCCGTACCAGCCAACCAAAGGCAGACGCTTTGATCCTGACCCTCATGTATTGTTAAAATGTCTTGTTTTGTACGTTTTCAAGTCTGTAATAAAGGGGGGGGGAAGCGCAGAGCTGCTGCCGACAACCGTCTGCGTTTCCCGCGTTCGCGCTGAACGTGGGCGGCGTACGTGACTGCAGTCGATGCCTCTGGCGACGGCTCGGGAGGTTTCGACCAGAGAACTCCACACTTGTCGAGTAGCGTCGGAAGTCGCTGCCTCTTCTCGCCTCCAACGTATCAATATAACATAAGTTCGTGTAGTATATCTGTGTTACACAATTGCATCACCTGCAACACATGTACATGTAACAGTCGTAACGTTCGGTATTGCTAACACAGCTTACGCTGTTCGACCATCTTCACGGAGTGGAAGGGATTTTTACAGCGAAAGCTGCATATGGCTAAGCGAATCAAAAAACCGTTCGTCCCATCTTTCTCTAAACTTCTCCATTGGGTGCGCCGTCAGTTACCTCGTTCTCTACCTCCCACCCAAGCGCGCGTGTCATTGGTAGCGCCGTTAGTGACGTCTTTCTCTGCGTCGTACCTGCTCTGCCCGCAACGCCGGCGCCTCGGCTCGCCGTTGTTGCATGCGTTCCATATCTCGATTTAGCTCGGCATCATGGTTAGCAGCGACCGCCCGGCTTTGGCGCTTGCGTTCCACTTCGCGATTTCAACGTGGAAGTTTCGTCGCAGCCGAAGCCAAAGTGCCGCTCGAGAAACTCCCGCCGAAAGCGGGCGTTGGCCCCGGCGAACGCGTTCCGCCATTGCCACATTGACGCTGCTCTGCCCGCAAGGCCACCTCCTCGGCTCGCCGTTGTCGCATGCGTTCGATATCAAGAGTTAGCTCGGCGCCCTGGTTAGCAGCATCCGCGTGCCATTGGCGCTTGCGTTCTACTAGAAACACAGACATGTAATCAATAATTGAGAAACGCGTATACAGCGTCAAATTAAGCCACTGTTAAACACCGGGGCCACAGGTTTCCGCTTCTCTGGTTGACCATCTGTACGGAGTGCTTGGGCGGTTATTTTTGTAATGTTCCGAAATTAGGATTGACGATGTCATCGCACTCGTTATTCATAACTTATGCGATGCTATAACAAAAGCGAAGTGAGACTCAGAGGGAGAGAGAGAGAGAGAGAGCAGATTTTAATGAAGACAAGGGAGGAGAGGTCGGCCGGGAGAGCGTGTTCTCTAGCCTGCTACCCTTACTGGGTAAGGGGAAGTGGGAGATACTGAGAGAGGTAGGTGGCAGGTGATTATGATATCGTACAATGAACTGCTATTTACACACGTTGTCCAATACGCTGTTGTGCACTTTTCACACACTACACGCAGGAGTAGTGCTGTCCTCACAGAACGTCATCGCACGAACACATTTCGCGCACTGCACACTGCACAGGTCCTAGAGACGACCGTCTAAGCCGTCTCACACATAAAGTTCAAAAGTGATCTTATGGTGCGCTGGGATGATCAACGCTTCTCCATGCGCCTAAAACCTTGGCTTCCGAAAAGGGGCGGGAGTCCAAACAGTCAACACTATCTTTAGTGTCCTTCGCTCAAGCACATATTGAGGGCACACGTAAAGTATGTGTTCTATCGTCTCGGGAGTGTGTGACAGACGCCACAATCAGGGTCCCGTTCTCGTGCAATCTTGTGAAGGTATTTGCGAGTGTACGCCAGACCAAGCCGTAATCGATGGATTAGTGTTTCTGGTCTCTCCGCATCGAAGTGGAAGTCGGAATCGCAAACCGGCGTCAAGTCTATGGAGGTGCTCTTGCCGATGTTCGGGGTTGTCCCATTGTCGCTCCATAGACATTTGATGGAGTTGCGTAGCAAGCGTTGATGTCATAACGGCAAAAGGGAAATTTTATAATCTTCCCCTCAGTGTGCGCCATTTTTGCTCCCTCGTCAACCTGCTCCTTTCCGGCCACGGCGGCCGCATTCGATGGGAGTGAAATGCGAATACCCCGTGTACTTATATTTAACGTGAACGTTAAAGACCCAGTGGTCACAAATTTCCGGAGCCCCCACTACAGCGTGCCTCATAATCAGAAACTGGTTTTGGCACGTAAAACCCCATAATTTAATTTTAATTTTCCGGCTATTCCACAGTGGCTGGGAATCCACTGCAGTGCAATGTATGTCCGATTGAGACGCCTCAGTAAGCAAAGCATGATGCCGTAGATTAGAGAGCTATATGCGCTTCTGGATTCATATAATTGCTTAAGAGTTGCAGCGCCGGGAAACACTTATAGAAAAATGTCACCATTAGTGGATCATAATGAGCATGTCAACTTGGTAAACTGTCGTAACATCAGTAAAATAGCCGGGGAGATCTTAGAAAGCTGACGGCGTTCAAACAGATATTCTCTCTCTATCTGATGATAAAACGAATGTAAAGTTTTATTAGAGATCGGATCAGCGCAGCGTCGACAGTCAAACGAGGCACAGCTTTCAAGCACGAGCGCCGTTGCGAGCAAAAGCGCTGGACCCACTAGCGTCTTGGCCTACTAGAGCCGGACCCCTAGCGTCTCTCTTCGCTACAATTACCCCGGGGTGATAAGGGAGCCGTCTCTGGCGACCTAACAGCTGGTCAGATGACAGGATCGTAGTATGGCTTGAGGCGGTCGACGTGGACAATGTCTCGTCCACGACGGCGCTGGTCCGAAGACGTGTTCAACTGGTTCGATGACAAAAATCACGGGAGCGCGCGTTCGACGATGCGGTAGGCCTTCATACTTCGGGAGTAGTTTCGATGAGAGGGCAGGGGTGGTGAACGGGACAGAGAGCCACA
>NC_051162.1:63807440-63907485 GCF_013339745.2 Dermacentor silvarum
CGAACATGTAGTGTGTTCAAAATGAAACAACATTGTTTTTTGTCTGGGCTTTACTTCTCAACAGAGGTGAAATAAAGACGCAGTGAATGCACTCCAATTCTTTCCTTTATTTGGTCCAAAGCTGTCGTCTTAGCAGCCAAGTATACTGTCTTCAATGCAAACCAGAATTGGAACGCCTGCTCAATAGGAATGTGGGGAAAGAACTCTTTATGTAACCATGGAAGCCAATTTTATACATGACTTGGAAGGAGGTCACGGGATGTTTCACCGGTTAGCCATTACAGGCGTTCCACAACAATTTTATTCAGATGCTTAGTGGCAGCAGTATCATCTTGAAAAGCGAAGTTCAACCAAAGTTTATAGTTTCGCACGGTGATGTTGTGATAGCAGTATCGGAAGTAGAGATACTGATACACCTCTTGCCAGGCGTATCATGATACAGATACAAGATGCCCAAAGAGTATCTTAGATACATGTATCTTTGATACGGCCCAGCACTGACTGCAACAGTGTAAGCTTCTGTGTAGTATTAATAACACATTTCACCTTTTACTTGTAAGGTCCACCACGAAGTGACTGACAAGCCCAATAGATAGCACTACCTTTACAATCTAGAGAAACAAGGCTGGACCAGAGCATTCAGGTGTTGTATTGTATTTCACTGGCTGCATTTGATATGCATTGTTTCAGTTAAAAAGGTTGTAAACTGAGTCCAATACAAGGCTTTCTTCTTAGCTAACAGTTCAGAGGAATGCAGGGGCAAATACCCTGTCGTCCAACTTGGAGCAGATTACAACAGATGTGCCGTCTTTCCTCATTTTCATGGCATCACAGTCTGAGCTGCAAACTTATTTCATGAAATTTTTAGGAACTGTCTTTAGAGTGCAGACCTGTGCTGAGTGCAAGTGCAGTGTGGTGTATGTAGGTGGAACTGGTGCTGTATTCTTCCTTTCTGACCGAGTCTTGAGGGAAATCTGTTGCTCTCATGCTCTGTGGCTACTGCTAGGCATGAAATGAGCCTAGATGTACCAGAACTTTCCCGAATGCTGTCGACAGTTCAGCAGCAAAAGAATCTTGTTTAACCAGGTTAATTGCAGGCACAACACAAATAATGGTGTACATTCTGTAATGAACGCAGCACCAGCGATTACGCTGGAATCTGTGATCGGTCATGTATAAGTAGCCGACGAGTTTGACCTATAAACCGGATTTGAACGATTGTGCTCGCCGCTATCATGCTTTAAGTGTCACTTGTTCTTTTTGACATAATTTGCCAAATAAATTTGTGACATAATTCATGACTAACAATTTTGCTACTGTTTTGTTTTTCCTTCACTGTCACTACAATCTGACATCTGTTTATTATCTATTATTTGAGGAGTTTGATGCTCAAAAGGTGCAGTGGTAAAGGAATAATAAATGAAGTATTTGCGAGCTGCACTTGTGCAAGACAGCCAACCCAGTCAAAAAAAAAGTTACCCAAACCAATTGGAAATTTTCCAATTGGGTCCAATTGGAATGAATGAGAAATTTCCAATTGGGGTGGGGGTTTTGGGACACCCATTGGAAAAATTCAGCGGGTCCAATTGGTTGCCCCAACTGTTTTGAATGGGCCTGACCAACATAACCAATTGGTAACAATCCATATCCAAATGGTGTGACCAATTGGATCAATCGGTGAACCAAGTTCACCCATTGGCAAAACCATTCAGTTCCAATTGAACTTCCAGTTGTGTTCAATGGGCCTAACCAACTAAACCAATTGGTTAGACAATCAAAATCCAAATGGTTTAACCAATTAGACTAGTTGGTGAACCCAGTCCACCCATTGGCAAAACCCTTTAGTTCCAATTGGACTTGCAGTTGTGTTCAATGGGCCGAACCAACTTAACCAATTTGTGCTACCAATTGGTTAAGTGGTCACACCCATCTATCCCATTAGCAACACCAGTAGTTTTGAAGGGTGTGACCTGTTGCATTAAGTGGTCAGGAGTGTTAATCACATTGGAGACACATCAACAAGCTTTGGAATATTTCACCATCAATATGTAAATTCCAATGTGTTTGCCCAGCTTGTTTACCTCACCAGAACCATAAATTTGGTCAGAAAACTATAAATGGACATTAGAACAGATCCATGGTCAGGCCTGTTCACTTATGGATGTCAGACCACTGGAGTTGAGTGCACTGGGATTACATGCTAGTAATGTTCTGTGAAGTGCACTATAGCTACCCAAAACAGCACGAACACGAAGGCAAGGTTAAAGTAAGTGTATTTTCACAAGGTGCTGTACAATGGTCGAAGGCGTTCTCTGCTGTATTTTCACAAGGTGCTGTACAAGGGCATTCTCTGCTGGAAGCTTATTGCTGCATAGAAGGCTCAGCCTTTTCAGTCCTGTAAAAGAGATTAAGCATCATGTGAATGTAAAAATCTCACAGTAGAAAACATGCCAAAACCAGTATGCATGCTTCTAAATGTATGCATTGCTTGTGAATTCATTGCTTAGTTCTGCTGGCAATGCAAACAGAGCTAAGCATGGCATTCACAAGGAATGCATACATTTAGAAGCATGCATGACCAGTCACCTTTATTGAGGTGCAACTCAATACAAACTGCAAAGCAATTACATGCGAGGTGCATAATCTGTATGTTAACAAAAAATATCAGAATAGTTGGGTATGAATATAGGTAAATAACGGCACATTCAGAGACAGCAAAAATGAGACTTGTCTCATTTTTGCTGTTGTCCCTTGTCTACTATGCACTGATGTGCCTTATTTAAGCAAGGCCAACTATCTTGAACTTCCATAACAGTTTGGCCATACAGATGAAAGCAGGGTAAATGCTACAAACATGCACAAAATAGTGATAAAGTGAATGAATTGATGCACCTCTTGGCCTGTTTCTCAACATCGGCCAGCTTTTCGACTACAAAATGGTTCATCCTTTTTAGGCTGTTTTGCAGTAGGTCAGCAGGCAGACCAAGTCGCAGCAGCCTCTCCTTGTAGCATTCTGTCATCAGAAAAAACAGTAAAATAGGTAGTCAAAGTTAAAGCAAGTCCTTCAACCATTCCAGCGCACTAAAATGATGCAAACAGCTTTTGGTGAACCAACAAGTGAACCAACAAGTCTAGTAAAGTAAAATGATCCTGAACTGCTGAAAGTACTTTCACTTATGAAAGAAAGCTTTAGCCGTAAATGGCTAAAAACTTTGTGCAATAGAAGTACGACAAATGTAATGCTGCATTCACTTACCACGCATCACCGCCACCTTCCAAGGTGTCAAAGGTTCCTTTAGGGGGCGATCCGGGAACCTCGGACAGTGCTTGCCTGGAAATATAGCAAAGGCAAATTAGCAAGCAAAAGATAAAAAAATGTCACAACAACCAGTTCTATCCCAATTAAGGGGGTTGCTGGAACAATTTTTGTAGCCAAGTTAATTCATTTGTTTGGTAGGGAGAGCCAAGTTTACATGCTCTGTGTAATTTATAAACATATTTTGAAGAGTTCATGTCTATTGATCATACCGGTCAGTGGCACCACAAGGTACAGTTTCCCCTGGCCCTGCCTACCTTACATGCGATGCCATTAAAGCGATAATGGCATTTTGGTCCCCAATTATTTGATTTGGAAAATAAAACAGCGCATCGGACAAATGAACGACTGGGCCCCATGTGCTGATCTGTTAGCTCTGTGTCCGTATGCATTCGTACAGGCAAAGGGAACAGCTGGCTTGCATTATGGATGCAGAGACAAAGCCTGTTGATTTTACTAGCGGCGTGGTGGGATTTTAGGCAAGACAGAAAGCAACGAGACAGTGAAATCTGCCTCTCCAGCATGGAGATTGAGGATTGCCTCGTATTACTGTGCAATTCAATTTATTAAGGTAGGATTACCTGCAGCATTCTGATACAAGAGACAAGTGTGGTCCCTGTATGTTCTGTGGCTTCTGTGCGCAGCACATGCATGCAGGGAGTATCCACACACTAGAATGTGGAAGCACTGTGCCCAATGCTGAATAGAGACTGGCACCGTCACAGTAATGGCAAAAACATCTCATAATAAACTGGGTGTTGCAAGATATTTAGGAATGCACACAGATCGATGGGAAGTAGACGACATTTGCGTCATCAGATGTACTGCCAAGTGGGTGCAACTGGTTTAAGGACTTGGATAACCTACCTTGGAGGGAACGACCCTTCAAGTCTGCTGGGTCCCAGATCGCCACTACCAGCTCCTTCACGAAGAGGCTATCCTTCGGCTGCAGCTGTATTCGTTTCCATGCTCCCATGGGTATCCGCAATCCCTGGCCTATATCCACCTGCGTAGCCACAGAATACGCACAAATAACCTGCACATACTGTACTGTAATTATTTCATGCGGTGAAAAAATGATTTCGCAACACTGAGAATTATCAGGAGCCTGAAAAAAATTTAGCAGTCACGGTTGTAAAATACAGCGAGATTGCACATTGGCAAGTAAAGCGACATGTACAGGTGTTGATTTTCCTGCTAAAGTTTATGCGACTGTACTAGTCAAGCTGTTCTTGCTAATGTGTATTAGTGCCAACTTTGTTTAGCAAGTTTTAGAACAGGAATTCAACCACATTAAAAAAGAAATCTTATCATGTGTTCAGGGCCTGGGACTTCGGATGTTTTTTGGGGCATGGAAGCAGGGCTCCAAAGGGCAGGTGCGACAGGGGCATCTTGCCATTCAAATCGGCGTGTCCCTGCACCGGTGGTGGCGTCGTCGGTGGCACCATTTCAGCAGGCTGTGTCACAGACACTGTGGCTTTTGCATTTTGAACTGGAACATCAGAATTACAGGCATAAGCAGGCATTTTTTTTCTCTATCACAGTACTGCAATTATAAATACCAAATAATGCTTACTGAACTCTTCCATTTGCGTTATGACTTTCTGTTGAAAGGCTTCGTTCAATTTCCTTAATTTTCTAATTTCATCTTTCTGCCTGTCCGCCAGTTCCTTCATTTGCTGAAGCTGTTCTACGGCCAAGCATTTTCCGTCACAGTCATGGCGACTGCTGCCAGCATCCATTGCCTGCTTCTTTTTTTCCAGAAGCTTCAGCAAGCCCTCTTTTGGTGCTTCTTTTTGTTTCTTGCGCTTTTTTTCTCGTGGTGGCTTAAGGGAAAGAAAAGAAAATTGTATCTTATACGTAGATTAAAAAGCAAATTTGCACCTTGAAATGGTGTGCCGTACATACCTCCTCTTCACAGTCCCATTCTTCATCTTCAAGCATTACACGCCTGAATCTCAGGCGTCCCCTCTTCACCTTTTTTTGGACTTCTGCTTCAGATGCTGGAATTGGTCCATACAAAGCCATTAATACCTTCAAGGCCACTTTAATTAATCCAAGTAACAGTACTACACCCCCAGCATTCCTAGTGAACTTTATTTCCCTTAGTTTTAGTTCGCCCAGCTGACAATATTGTACTGTAGCCACGTAACGTGAAAAGACGGAAAGAGGACAAACTCACGTGTCCACGAGGCCAAGAAGCCTAGGCTTTCGCAGCGCCAACGCGCAACTATGTGTATAGCGAAAATGTCCTCGACCTAACCAGCTGCCACTAAAGCATGCTAGGAGCTGTATGTAGCTACGTTTGATGAAGCAGAAAAAAAGGAAGCGGCGACATTGCCATGATCAATAATTGACGTGGCGTTTGCAGTTAATTCGTATCGACCTCTCCCGTTTGCGATATGGATCGAGACGCGCTACACCGCCTGCATGCACATTGTAATTAAGACAAACATGTGCTCCAGCTGCCGACCGACAAGCCGGCAAGCACGCTATCATCAAAGCACTTGCGTAACAGCTAGTCGCACCACGTGCTCTAAGCGCCTTATACATAGCACGATTGCATAATATATATAAGCATCCCAGCTGGCAATTGTGCAGCGGCGATCATAAAAGTTAATTTACATGGCGGTACCATAGCATGCACACATGCTTTTATGTAAGTAATTGAAGTAATTTAAAGAGACTAAGTGCACACTGCAGACAAAAAGCTTACCTCCTAGGTGAAGAATCTCGGCTGGAAAATATTCTGAAGTGCCGTCTTTAAACACCCACTTCACCCAGTGCACCGTCGCCTTCAGGTGTTTTTCGTCCATGTCCTCCCCCCATTTTTCGAAGTCGCGAAAATCGCCGACTTCGACAAGGGCGCATCGCTTATCCTCCAGATACCTCACGTATGCGTACGCGAACATTTCCAAATTGCAAATAAAAGTGCATTGCAATTTGCAAGCGCATCTGCATTTATAGCAGCACCTCCACGCCGCCAACAAAACAACACCAGGGTGTCCATAACGATGCGCATGACACCAACGACATGAAAAAAGAAAAACGAAAACAAAATGCTGACAGCGAGGCAAAGCAACGATTAATTACAATGAGAAGTTAAAATACAATACGTTACTCTACATATATTCACTACTGTCTTACATGCAGTACAAAAGTTAATAATTGAATGGTGACCATAATTTTTTTGTGATCATATTGAAGCTGCTAAGTTTGACCGAACGATACAGCATTGCTGGCAACTACGGTTACTTATTCGTTTTCTTTTTGTCGGGACATTTGCGTTCAGTTTTCTTCGTTGTGCGTCAGACAATCTCGAATGAGTAACCATGAATTGTTCTAAACCGTGCAAAAAACGAGGTCGCTATAAGAAATTTTTGCACCCTGGTGCAAAATTCGAAGTGCCGAAGTCGACAGTGAGCAGGCACCGGCTCGCGAGCGTGGCGGTAAGTAAAGACTGTCGTTCAACCATGCACACGCGCACTCGCTGGCATGTAGTACATATAGCTTCCTTACACTTTTCCTTTTTTCACATAAATAGGTATGTCCAGCTGCCGAAAATCAGGCAGGCACGTCTCGGCCCGACGGGGAAACCACAAGAACGGCGGATGCTATCGCTTCAACGCAAGGATATGCGCGAATTGATGCTTTGCTTCTGAATGAAAATGTACGTATGTATGCACTCAGCGCGGATTTTTTGTTAGATTTAGATGTGTTGAACGTACCTTACTTCGCTTTAAGTAATTAATTTGGTCATTCAAGGTTATATAGTGAATACTTTTGCCAAATCGTGTGCGCGCCCTGCTTGTGATACGCGTACCAGCTGCTCAAGATGTTTAAAATATCGTCCCCTGGCAGCTTGTGCAGCACATGAGCTTCAAGCTCACGGCTCGAAATCTCTTGCAGATCACACAACCAGATGAGCATGTGTCTTGCGACTCGAGTGAGGCATCCTATGACAGCATGGTAAGCAGCATTGACGCACACTAAGTTTGTGGCAGTGATTAGAAATTTTAGAGAATGGATAGAGCGCACGATAATTTCGCCATAGTGGTAGGAGGCGGTGCTTAATTATTGTAGCCTACCCTAAAGCAGCACCCTAGTTTGAAGCTGACCTTTCACAATATCTTGCAGAATGCAGAAGAATTCGATGAGGATGTGCTTTGCGACTCAAGTGAGGCATCCGATGACAGCATGGTAAGCAACATTCATGCAGTCTTGCTAGGCATCTGTGTGGTTCAGATGTGCTAATTTCTAGTTCACCAGATGCACTCAAATTTTGCCAGCTTCTTGTGGAACATGTACGTGCTTTATCCTAAAATGCATAAACTAAGTTTGAAGTTGTTGTGTAATGACCCCTTGAATGGTATTCTTTTATGGAAACATACAAGAGCTTTTGCCCTACTTTGCCACTGTAGGGTTTTTGTTGATTCCTTGATATATATTTAATCAGGGAAATATTGTAATTTAATAAAACAGGTCTATTTATATGTGTGGCTGCAACAGACATAAATGAAAAGCATGTAATATTAAATTGAGAAGTCGGTGGCCTGATGTTCATGCATACTTCTGAATGGCGTGGAAGACATGGGACAGATGAAAAGATTTGTGTCGCTCGCTTTCATCTATCCTGTACCTTTGCCATTCTCATATGCACACTGTATAAGTAGTGTTGGCATGGCTGAGGATTATAGGACAAATTCATAAATAAACATCTTTTTTACAGGGTCATGAGCAGCCAAAGAAGAGACGCCATATGTCCCAGCCAAGTGCAAATTTCACTGACTTCTTTAAGGAAATTGTGACCGAAAAAGTTGTAGTTTCAAAGGGGGACATTCTGTTAGTGGTGATGAAATATCCACTCAAAACAAATTTGTCCTTAACAGCGCTTGCAAACCTCATTGAAATGATTAATTTGATGTTTGAGCGACCGATTTTGCCTCACTCACAGTACATGTTCGGTAAGTTATGTAGTAATGTTGGGGCCAAAATGACATTTCATTTTTTTGTCCGAAGTGTTATGTTCATGCAGGCCATTCTCAATCAAATACTTCTCTTCAGTGTCCAAAGTGCGGCCATGCCATTGAGGTTTCTGCCATGGCAGATGCACCATTCTTTGTTCTGTTAGACATTCCATCAAAAGTGCAAAAGCTCATCAAAGACTGCAATATACTTGACCTTACAAAACCGCTTAGACCCTGTGACACCTTCTCTGACATTACAGATGGAAAGTTGTACCGTGAGTTTGTTACCTCTACAATTGGCTCTGGCAACAGGATCAGTTTTACCTTAAATACTGATGGAACACCCCTTTTTAAATCTAGTGGGACTGCCATCTGGCCTGTTCAACTTATTATAAATGAGGTTTCACCGGAGCAGCGAATGAACAAGCTTGTGCTGGCAGCACTCTGGTTTGGAAAAGAAAAGCCCAATATGGGAATTGTTTAAAGGCACTTTTGTAGATGCAATGAATAAGCTTTTAGAAGAGGGGTTCCTGCTTGAGCATGAAGGGGAAGAAAAGGTTTTTAAGGCCTTTTGTATCTGTTGTGCTGTAGACTCAGTTGAAAGAGCACCCATGCAGGGGATAATGAAATTCAATGGTTATTATGGGTGCAACTGGTGTCTGCAACAGGGAGAAAGAATTGCAGGGACATTGAAATATCCTGTGCAACAAAATGAACCAGTTGAGCGCACAGAAAAGCAAATGCTGCGGGATATGGAAACAGCACTAAAGGATGGAAGCCCCGTGCATGGTGTTAAAACAGTATCACCCCTTATAAATTTGCAACAGTTCAACATAGTGTCTGGATTTGTACCAGACTACATGCACTGTATCCTGCTAGGCCTAGGACGTCAGTTCTTGGATTTATGGCTGGATGAAACTGGACGTGAATTTTACATAGGTCGCCACCTAAAAATTATAAATCAACAGTTGCTCTCATTAGCACCTCCAAGAGAAGTGAAAAGAATGCCCAGGTCCTTGAAAGAAAGGAAGTGGTGGAAAGCTAAGGAGTTGGAAAACTGGATTCTTTTTTACAGCCTTCCAGTGCTTGAGGGGATCTTGGCAAAAAAATATTTGCAGCACTGGGCATGTCATGTGGAAAGCTTGCATCTGCTCCTTGAGAAGTATTTGCACACCTGCGACCTTATAATTGCAGAAAAATATTTGCTGGAATTTCATATCAAAGCAGAGATTCTTTATGGCAAGGAATCAATGACCTTGAACATGCACCAGGTCACCCATTTAGCCAAAAGTGCACCAATGGGGGCCGCTGTGGTCCCATTCGAATCTGGAAATGGTTCATTGAAGGCAATTGTAAAAGCGACAAATGGAATTCCCCACCAAATCTGCCTCTCACTGCAAATGCAGAGTGCAGTCCATGAGCTTACAAAACTAACTGAAGCACCTCAAATTCTCTCTTACTGTTCATCCTTCGATAAAACTGTAATCAGAAAGCAGTGTCAGTGTCTGGAGATATTCATTTTTTGGTAGAGGAGCTCCATATGCACAAAGGGACATATCGGTGCAAAATCGTGAGAAGCTTTCTGGCCATGTTCAAGAATTTTCTCGTGTATTAAAAAAGAAGACGATCCTCACAAACAAAAAGTATGCTGAAAACAAAAAGACTAATAGCTCTTGTGTTCAGCTTTCCAGTGGCTCATATGCCATCATTGAACATGTACTATGCGACAACAACTCACGAGCATATGCCATAGTCAGCAGGCTGAAGTGTTCTCTGAGGTACATGACAACAACCATGAGGCATATTTTGAAAGTGGTTGGTCAGGCAACAAGAATGGAGTTAATTGAATTGGCAGAAATCTGCAAAGTCTGTGTGTTTATTGAGCTAGAAGAAACTTATGTATCTCCAGTTCCAAGCTCTTTCACACTGTAGTTTTACGGTGGTAGCGGCTAGAGTTTTGGTGGAAATCCATTTTGTCTTGGACTTTTCATGTGTTTCTCAAAACAACACATCGCGTTGACACTTTGAATAGCACTTGTGTTGTCTATTTCTGTGTTCCTGTGTGTCCGAACTTTTGCCACAGCATTATGCACAAATAGATGGAACAAGAATTCAGGATCGCCAGTCGGCCTCTAGAGTCTGTAAAGGAGTATGTTTATCTAGGTCAATTACTCACAGGGGACCCTGATCATGAAAAAGAAATTTACAGAAGAATAAAATTGGGCTGCAGTGCACACGGCAGGCATTGCCAAATCCTGACTGGGAGCTTACCACTGTCGTTGAAAAGATTAGTGTACTATCACGCTCAGTATGAGCTACACCGCTGGAGCGTGTGGCCAAGCGCACTGTAAGGTTGTACAGTGGCGCGATCGGGACATGTTTCCGAGTTATCAGGGAAGGTTTTGGCTGTTCCTGTGAGTGCACATTGCCTCCACTTGCTTTCACCCTCGCTTCGCTTCACCCTGTAGTGATACTAGCTTCGAAAATGATAACTGCCGCCGTGGTGTGATGCCCAAACTTTGTGCTCGGCAAGTCGAGTTTCACAAGACAGGTGATATCTAGCCTTGCTCTCAAAATAAAGGAAGGCTAGGGTGAAAGCAAGCAAGTGGAGGCGATGTGCACTTGCAGGAACAGCCAAACCCTCCCCTGTTAACTCTAAAACATGTCCCGATCGGCGCCACTGTACAACCTTGCAGTGCGCTTGGCCACGCGCTCCTGCGGTGTAGCTCATACTGAGCACGATAGTACAATCATTGCACTCTACCGGTGCTAACATATGGGGCATAAACTTGGAGGTTAACAAAGAAGCTCGAGAACAAGTTAAGGACGGCACAAAGAGCGATGGAACGAAAAATGTTAGACCTAACGTTAAGAGACAGGAAGAGAGCGGTGTGGATTAGAAAACAAACGGGGGATGGCCGTTATTCTAGTTGGCATTAAGCAGAAGAAATGGAGCTGGGCAGGCCATGTAATGCGTAGGATGGATAACCGGTGGACCATTAGAGTTACAGAATGGATACCAAGAGAAGGAAAGCGCAGTCGAGGACGGCAGAAAACTAGGTGGGGTGATGAAGATAGGAAATTTGCAGGCGCAAGTTGGAATCAGCTAGCGCATGACAGGGGTAATTGGAGATCACAGGGAAAGGCCTTCGTCCTGCAGTGGACATAAATAGGCTGATGATGATGATGAGATGGAACAAAAGATCAGTATCAAATTTTCTGTGAAATCAGGCAAAGAGGCAGCAATACATAAAACGTGAAAAGCCTATAGAAAGGATACCCTAAAGGAAAAATTCAAATGTGTCCCGCATTTTTGGAAGTCTCTGAGGACACCAACGATGATGCAAGGTCAGGGCACCCCACCACCTCGCATGAAGGTGTAAACATTAAAGGGACTAGCAACCAATTTTGTGGTGCCTGTTTTTTTAGACAAAAAGTTTATATCTCAGAGTGTCCTAACCTGCAATGGTAAACATTTTTATAAGTTTTTCAATCTGCAGTGAGGATGTACTTGTACAATTGAAATATACTGGAAAATGTGATAAGAGAAAGATGCCACAGCTCTGCCATTTCAGTTGTTGCCACGAAGGCAGCACCTCTTATTAGCGTGAACATTTTTAAACTTTTAATAAGCATATAGAAATAGAATGTAATATAAAGATTAGGATTTTAAACAGTAAGTATAGTGCACCTAAAGGCAGCCGACTTAAGCACAGCAATCTATGATTGGATACAGCTCACGTACTAAGGTTTCCGACCAGGTCGTACCACTTACCGCTTTTTGAGATTATCAGCGCCAATTTAGAATTGATTCCATTTAAATAGCGAACAGCATGCTCAATTCTCTCAATATAAATCACGTCTTTTCATTTCCACCAACTTCTCATTACATGTTCTGGACAGTTCTGTGTCCCTTTAATTGTATGCCTTCTCTTGTGCTCACCAACTGCAGAATGTTTGTTACATCGGAAACATTTGGTTTGATGAAATTGCGGGTGGCATTTTGACAATTCAAAAAGAGGACATAGCAACAGCTAAAGCACTTAACAGAAGTGGACCTCCAACGGTGCTACCAGCAATAGCATTAGTGGCACAACCATACTTGGTATGCTCGCAGGTACTTCGTTAGCTTGGTTACCTAAAATGCACTCTAACTCATTCAAGAAAAATTCAATTCTGGCGCTTTACGTGCTGAAACCACTTTCTGGTTAAGAGGCATGGTGTAGTGGCGGACTCTTGATTAATTTAGACCACCTGGGCTTCTTTAACATACTCCCAATGCAAAGTGTTCCAACAAAAGAATGCAACTGCCCTGTAGAACATTAGTAAAGCCAATTTTAGAGGCGTCATCAGTTTGGTCACCTTGCCATTCCTCCGACTTAAAGCAACTCGAGTCCGTCCACAAAAGAGCAGCTAGATTTATCTTTAGCCAATATGATAACTACTTCTCATTGCCATTGCACATTCAATCTCTCTTTACAACCCTTGCCTCTTTAGTGCTTCTCTCATCGGTGCCTTATGCTGCACAAGGTTGTTCCCTTGTCCTCCGACGTAGATGCACCTATCTCACTGATCCCTCCACTTTCAAAACACGTATAACTCGCCTACTAAAGATTGTCCCATTATTGCCCCATTTACATGTACTGAGAGCATAGTACTGTAGCACAAACTGGATGGTTTGCTTAAATATAAGCCGACCAAAGAGTGCATACAAGAGGTTGAACAACACATTGTGGGTTAATTTCCATTTTTCTTTTCATTAGTAACTGTTTGCGCTTGTACAATGTCATAAATTGTTCTTGTGGCAAATTTTCCTTGTATGTTGGGTGTATGTGATTTCTAACTTTAATTTTCTTGTACCTGCTCCTGCAGTGCTACTTTTATGTCCACAGTATCTGTAAACAAATGAATAAATGTATTATGCCTAATATACCGGATGCACGAGGTATTGGAGAACACAATGTTGGCTTCAGGCAGAGAAAAATATCTCGAGCAAAAATAGACATATTTTCACCAAACTTTGGGAAATACTTCTGTTTGGTTTATTTCCACGATTACTCAATGAATCTGCCATCCGCATCAATAACCAATTCAATTTGGCTTCTGAAATGGCTGCATGCACGGATCAGGTGGTCCTTAGAGATGTTGGCCATTGAGTCAGAAATGGCGGTCTTCAGCGAGTCTTTTGTATTAAATGGCTGTTTGTTGGCCTCTCTCTCAATGACGCCTCAGACATAGTAGTTGAGCAGATTCAAATCTGGAGAACTAGGAGGCCAAAAGTTGGGAGTAACGTGGTCGTAGAAGTTGTCAACCAGCCACTCCTGGGTGACGCAGGCGGTGTGGGCGGGAGCTGAATCTTGCTGAAAGACATAAGGTCTTCCTTTCGAAACAGTCTCTATCCTGGGCTTTATAACAGTGGCAAGCACGTACATGGCAGCATTAATGCAGAGTCCTCCTGCAAAAAAGTGGCTGCATGATGTCGCCCTCGTTGCTGACGACAGCTAACCCCATCGCAGGGAAATTTTGAGTGCATCACTGTAGGCACCTCATCAGCGCTTGCAAAAAGCCACCATCTTTACGGTGGTTAACTTTTTGGTCTTGGTCCTTTTCCTTTTCATGTGAAAAAAACCAGAGCATTCCAGGCTCCTCAGGTATCTTCAGCTTGCTTAGCAAGCACTTGGACCGGAGCAGACGATTCTCCCGAGTTTGATCGGACATGAATTGCCCCCTCCTTGAGACATACAAATGGTACCTCAAGTCCTCGTGCACAGCGAGCCTGACAGTCGACTCTGCGACTTGGAGCTCCTTTGCGATGGCCCGCATTCACTTCCCTGGGTCGTCACTCACGATGACTTGCAGCCGCCGGAGAAAATCAGGGGTTCGGACAACGTCTGACAGCTGACTGTGCTTTTTCCTTTTTGCCAGATGGCACGTCACCGACAGAACACATCAGTTCTGTCCTCACCTTGTAAACGAAAGACTTCGCCATGTTCAGAAAGGTGGCAGTTTCCAAGTCGCTGTGGTGTGCGGCCGGGGCGACGAGGAGTGCATGGCGTTTCATTTTCTGCGTCAACCTGTATGCTTCCATCTTCGAACAAACTGCGCAGTATTAATGATAAGGGGTCAACCAACAAGAAGACGCATGCCTAGATAGATATGATGAGCCTGCTGGTGTCTATGGCGATAAGGAATAGTGTTCTCAAGTACCTCGTGCACCCGGTAGTGTATGTTGAAGGTGACCGCACTGATATGTCTGATAGTTTGTGAAATGATATTTTTAATGTTGCATGAACATTTGGAATGGAATATGTATACCGTAAAATTCCGAGCAAGCGCCCCCACCCGTGCAAGAGCCCCCCCCCCCCTAACTGCACTGCTAATTTCAAATTTCCGCGCCATTCCAGGAAAGCCCATTCCCACTGCGCTTTTTTTTTGCGGGAAAATTTTGTCGTTGCCATCTTGAATTTTGGCGTCGTTCGACTTGCTAGAGGGGGGGGGGGCGCTTGCTCGGAATTTTACGGTATTGCTTCTTGTATTCAGAATGTGAATCAGACTATGATGTATCGGGTTCAATGTTGTGAAATTAATTTTTTTGAGTGTACTGCATGCACTAACATTTTACCCAGCTCATAGAATGTTTTTTATATTTCTGTTCAATGTGAATTTCCTTGTCTATGTACATATGACTATTGAGAGATTTGTTGAATTTAGATATTTTAAAATGCATAGTGCATGAAGTTGAAATAAACTACATTAGTGAAAAATACAAAGGTCTTCCTTGTGCTCATTTCTACAGTTTGTATAAAGTGGTAATTTTGCCATTGATGTTTGCGACATTTAATACCTCCGCACTATTTTTTTATAGCATATACCAATTGGAAGATGCAAGGTGTACATGTGACAATGGTATGGGACATTAATAAAACTAATTGATTGTCATAGCGATATTGGGACATATATTGGGAGATTTTTCATTATTTGGCACAATAACTATTTAGATGCATCTTGAAATAATTCCAAAATACACTAGACAATGCATTGGAGTGTCATATTGCTACGATACGGGAGGACGATTGAAAGTGAAGGAAGACGACGTGAGTTCGGACTGTGACATCATCGGTCCCTAGGCCTCTCGCATCCATCATTTCATTAATAAACGCATCTCTCCGTAACAGTATTGGTCGAGGTGCTGGGTAACGAAGAGAAGTCTAGGACGAACGACCACGGAAGCGCAACATCTGAAAATACGCCGAAGCCGCCGCCTGGCCGGACTACCACCGCTTCCAATGGACACGGTTCCTAACGGTGACAACGCGCTGACTTCGTCTGGCGCAACGTGGCAACATTACATGGCGCCACGGACCTTCGCCGGAAAGGTCGGAGAAGACGTTGAAGAGTGGCTGAACCACTACAGTCGGGTGAGTCGATACAACCGTTGGAATTCGGACACCCGGCTGACCAACGTGCCATTGTTTCTAGACGGCACGGCGCTCGTGTGGTTTGAAAACCACGAAGAAACTCTAGCCACATGGGAAGACTTCGTGGATGAAGTAAAGAGCTGCTTTGGGGACCCATCTTTGAAGAAGAAGCGCTCTGAGCAGACTTTGATGCAGCGTGCTCAAGTGCCAGGCGAGACTTGCACAATTTACATTGAAGAAATCTTGAAATTGTGCAAGTCTGTAGACCCTCGCATGAAAGAAGAAGACAAGGTCGGACATCTTCTGAAAGGGATTGCCGAGGACGTCTACAACTTCCTCATAGGAAAGGACACCTTGGAGTCTGTCGCCGACGTAATCAAACATTGTCGCACGTTTGAGACTCTCAAGGCTAAGCGCATTACACCTAAGTTTGGTAGACTCGCCAACGTCACCACCGTTGCGAGTGTTGACGTCGGTCCTATACCACCCTGCGATCTCGCGTCAACGATACGACAAATCGTACGCGAAGAACTTGATCGACGTGAAGCTGTCGCCGCGACAAGACCACGCGTCAGCGATGCCTATTTGCCTTACGACGCAACGTGTGCGTCCGTTCATGCCACGGGGCATGACGATGCGCCTCGATCACGAGCACCGGAACGACCAACCTACGACTTACATCGTCGTGATGGCCCGCAGCACGCCTTCAACCAACCACGTACCATGGCGTCATCGTGGGACGATCATCACGAATACACAGAGCCTAGTGGAAGGTTTCGTGATTTGCGTGAGGCACCTGTGTGCTTCCAGTGCGGTGTCCGTGGACACGTGGCTCGATTCTGCCCTGAGCGCCGTCGCGGACAACCACGGTTTTACGAGAATCCGCCGGCGTCTCCTCGACGGAACAATCGGCCCGGTAGTGCTCGCTGGACAAGGGACACGTACTTCGGAAATAGTTTCCAGCAGAACTCCCGTGGTGACACGTTCATGGGCAACAACTACCGACAGAACACCCGCAGCGACTCGCCCGCCTCCGTACGAAGCTTGACGCCCCCAACTGCACGCCGGCGCCGTTCTCCATCGCCTGGTCGCCGTGTCACTTCCCCACCGCCGGGAAACTAGGTGGTGCGGCCGATGGAGGTGAGGTCGCCGAACATTTGTCACAACAGACACGCATGCCTCCACCAGTTTCGATGATGCAGAACAAGGTTCACGTCCTCGTAGACGGACTTCCGACGATGGCTTTGATAGACACTGGAGCAGCTGTTTCGGTTATGAGTTTAAATTTTAAATCACGGCTAGGACCCAAAGTGATGTTTTGCTGGGACAACTGTGCCACATTCCGTGCAGTGAGTGGGGAGTCGCTGTACCCTGTCGGGATGTGTGTTGCGAGTGTAACTTTAGGCCACAGAGTGTTCAAGGTGGAATTTGCTGTTCTGGCTAGCTCCACGCACGACGTAATCTTGGGGATCGACTTTCTACGAGAGTGCGGCGCCACTGTGGATTGCGGCGCTGGTGAAATTTTGTTATCCGCTTTTACTGAGGGGTCTCCGCGCTGTCATGGTACCCTCGCCGTCACTGACGATATTTGCTTGCCGCCCCAGTCGATCAAGATAGTGCCCGTTGATACCCCTGCTGTAGACGCTGGGACGTTTGATGTCCTTGTGGAGCCGGTCCCCCTCAACTGCGTCAAGAAAAATGTGCTCGTGCCTCGTTGCGCAATTTCTATTACCGATGGGCGATCCTCATTATGGGTGCTGAATTGTTCTTGTGAGCCTGTCGTGCTACCCAGTAGAATGCGGCTTGCCCTCTTCGAACAAAATGCGAGCAGTCGTTATCGCAGCTTTAAGCAACGAAACAGTAGACCACGTGGCTGTCACTCACCCTACAGAGGACAAGTTTCTGGCTATGGTCAACAAGTCGTTGCCGTCAGAGAAGCGCCGAGCCTTGGTCCACGTCCTGGCCAAGCATGCCGCAGTCTTTGATTTTGCGCAGAGCGAGGAACAATTTAATGTGCCAGAGTCACGTACTCGTCACGTGATTGACACGGGATCTGCTCATCCTATCCGGCAGAAACCGTACCGTGTCTCACCTGCAGAGCGCAAAATCATTGCTCAACAGGTGGAAGAAATGCTCAAGAAGAAGGTCATTCAGGAGTCATGCAGCCCTTGGGCTGCACCTGTGATCCTTGTAAGGAAGAAAGACGGTTCTTGGAGATTCTGTGTGGATTACCGACGTCTCAACTCTATCACCAAAAAGGATGTATACCCGCTTCCCAGGATTGATGACGTAATTGACTGCTTGCATTCTGCCTCGTACTTCTCCTCCGTGGATCTAAGGTCCGGTTATTGGCAAATTCCCATGCATTCGGATGACAAGGAGAAAACGGCCTTTGTAACCCCAGATGGTCTGTTTGAATTCAATGTAATGCCGTTTGGCTTGTGTAACGCCCCAGCCACGTTTGAGCGCTTCATGGATACTATTCTGCGTGGACTGAAGTGGGAAATTTGTCTATGTTATCTTGATGACGTTGTAATTTTTGGCCGTACATTTGAGGAGCACAATCGCCGTCTTGACATCGTTCTTACATCTCTTGAGAGAGCTTCACTCACCTTGAATTCTAAGAAGTGTCACTTCGGAAACCGTGAGACTCTGGTTCTTGGTCATCTTGTCGACAAGCACGGCGTTCGGCCTGACCCTCAAAAGGTCGCTGCAGTTAGCAGCTTCAAACAACCGCAGTCACTACGAGAGTTGCGAAGTTTCTTGGGCTTGTGCTCGTACTTCCGTCGCTTCGTGCCTAAATTTGCCGACCTGGCTTACCCCCTGACATGTCTACTCAACAAGGACGTGCCTTTTCAGTGGTCAGCAGAATGCGAGTCATCATTTAAGCAGCTCAAGTTCGTACTGACCTCAGGGCCCTTACTTCGCCACTATGACCCATCTGCTGCAACCGAACTTCACACCGACGCCAGTGGTATAGGCCTCGGGGCCGTCTTGGTTCAACGGCATGACACCATAGAACATGTGGTTGCCTATGCCAGTCGTTGTTTAAGTAAACCTGAGCGCAACTATACGGTGACGGAGCAAGAATGTCTCGCGGTCGTCTTCGCTGTCCACAAGTTTCGCCCGTATATCTACGGACGCCGATTCTCAATTGTCACCGACCATCACTCGTTATGTTGGCTCACCGGACTACGCGACCCATCCGGCCGTCTTGCTCGTTGGGCCATAAGATTACAAGAATATGACTTTGAAGTGTGTTACAAGAGCGGTCGTCGTCACGCTGACGCTGATTGTTTATCAAGGCTTCCCCTTTCGACGACCGAGTGTGACGCAGACAATTTCGATGAATACCTAGCAGTTGTTGACCCTCTATTTCCTGACCTTACCACCTTTCGCACGGAGCAACGCAGCGACACCAGTCTGGCTCCTCTATTTATCTCCGAAGCGAACGGTCAACGCCGTTACGTTGTAAAGGATGGCATTCTTTACAAGCAAAATTATTCTGGCAAGGGTGCCCGTTTGCTTCTAGTCGTGCCGACAAGCTTGCGACGTGATGTGCTACAAGTAATGCACGATGACCCTACATCTGGACATATGGGATTTTCCAGGACGTTTCAGCGCACACAAGAACGTTTCTTCTGGCCAAAGATGCGCCAAAGTGTAGCAGCGTACGTTGCGAGCTGTGAACTGTGTCAACGCTACAAGCGCCCAACTAGCGGCCCTCCCGGACTTCTGCATCCCATCACGCCCCCTGCTTCACCGTTTGAGGTAGTTGGTGTTGACCTGCTCGGCCCTCTGCCGCGATCAACGACAGGCAACCGATGGATTATAGTATGCGTCGATCACCTGACACGCTATGCAGAAAGTGCGGCGATTCGTGTAGCAACGGCCGCTGAAGTTTCACACTTCATGCTCTCATTCGTCATTTTACGCCATGGATCCCCTCGTGTTATTATCAGTGATCGTGGCCGGCAATTTGTTGCCGATGTGGTTGAAGAGCTTCTCCGGCTTTCGACGTCTCATTTTCGTCACGCCACGCCGTACCACCCACAGACTAACGGCTTAACTGAACGGACCAACAGAACTCTCATCAACATGCTTGCGATGTATGTTGATTCCGCTCACAAATCTTGGGACACTGTGTTGCCTTTCATAACTTTCGCCTACAATACCGCAAAACACGAAACCACCGGATACAGCCCATTCTATCTCCTATACGTCCGCCAACCGCGTACAGCTCTCGATTCTATCCTTCCGTTCTCCGAAACCGCCGAAACTTCTCTGGCCGAAACACTTTGCCGCGCAGAAGAGGCCCGGCGCATCGCCCGCCTTCGTACTTTTGCCTCCCAAGAACGCTCTAAAACCCGTTATGACGAGCGCCATCAGCACGTATCGTACGAGAAAGGTGATTTGGTGTGGCTATGGACGCCACTTCGGAAGCGCGGCCTATACCAAAAGTTCTTGGCCCGTTACACCGGCCCCTTTGTCGTTATGGCACGTCTCAGTGATGTCACGTACGTGATTTGTCGACTCTTGTCTACTGGCCGCCGCTCAAGCAAGACCAACGTCGTCCATGTCGCCCGTCTTAAACGTTTTCACCACCGGAACTCCAACTGACTCGGCCGGTGGGCATCGTCTGCAAAGGGGGGAATTGCTACGATACGGGAGGACGATTGAAAGTGAAGGAAGACGACGTGAGTTCGGACTGTGACATCATCGGTCCCTAGGCCTCTCGCATCCATCATTTCATTAATAAACGCATCTCTCCGTAACAGTATTAATTAGTATTACATAAATTTACAGCAGTATTTTACATGACAGCTAACAGTGAATCAACTGCAAGATGTCTTATGTGAGAATGCACCTGCAACTGGTGCTTCCCATTACGACCAATTGGTGCATCCCATTGCTGACCAATTGAGCACATATTATTCGAGAACCACCAGGAATGCATTTCTAATTGGTAAAACCAAATGGTCCAACTGGAATAGCAACCTACCAGTTGCCCAATTGGTGCTTCCTTTTGCTCACCAATTGGCCAATTGGTGCATCCCATTGGTGACTAAATGACCACTTGGAGAACCAATTGGTTAGAGCCCGCAGGTTAGCATTTCAATTGGACATTTCAGACCATCCATTTCAAACCTGTTGAATAATGGGTCGCACCAACTGGGGCCAATTGAGACCACTTGGGACCAATTGGAATTTCCAATGGGTGCCAATGGTTTTTTTTGACTGCGAATCCTTACTATGAGAGGAAGTTTTGGCAAGCAAGGGAAAATGTGAAAATTACACAAAGTTGGAAACATTGCCATGATGTTTCCGCACTGGTCCACTGTGATGCTATAGATTTTTACAGTGTCTGCTGGTTTAGTTAAACTATATATCTGCTGGCAAGTACTAAATTATATACTGCATTCTAAAAACTACTAAATTATATACTGTGTTCTAAAACAACCAAAGACAACGTGACAAGCTTAGATAACTTTTCCATTGCCAAAACAGTCAAAATGTCAGGAAATAATTTAAAATTTGTGACGTCGCACTGACGTCTGAGCTTTCAGCGCAGAATTAAAAGAGGAAAGGTGGTCTTCATTTTCTCCATCTTTTTCCACTAAATTAACAAGAGTGCGAGGTTTTCAAATAATATATTGCGGGTTTAAACTGATTTATAACATTTCTCACTGTTGTGTATATATTGCTTGGAATGTATGTTATCTATATTCTAGGAAATGTACAGCCTAAACACATATGGCCTGTGTAATATAAGTGTGCACACATGACAGGGCTGTAGCGCAAGCCTGTGTTCAGCGAGGTGGGTTTTCAGCTGCCAATCATGGGGCACAGACGCTGGCAGGCTGTATTAGCCTGCATGTTTGTATGTTATGTGCTGCTTCTGCAATGTACCTTCATTGATACATTTGAGATGCTGAGCTACTGCTGCATGCTACTAAGCAATCATTGTGTCTACGTGGACAGTTCCTGTTGTAAGGTGCGTGGAAGTGCGTAACATGGAATGCAGCGTTCACTGCACAGACTACACTGAACATGGCCATTGTGTGGCCGTTGCCACTGTTCCAAGTGCAGCAGCTTTAAATTACCAGTCAAGATAGTTTAAAGCATCTGTACTGCAGTGTTCAAAATGAATAATTAGCCATTTTTCACGTGCATGAGGTGCAGCACCGTCGTACGAGCCACATTGCTCATCCAATAAAATTTGGTCATGAGAGTGGCTTGTTGGGCTAGTTGGTACATGGTTATACTTGGAGAATGCCAGCAAACTTGGAAGTAGAAAAAATCGAGAAGAAGACATAGACAAAGTGACAGGAAGGTGGCCAGCCACCTTCCTGTCACTTTGTCTATGACTTCTTCTCGATTTTTTCTACTTCCAAGTGTGCTAGCATTCTCCAAGAATAAAATGTGGCTTTCGCGTTTCTTGAGCAAAAGATGAGATGACAGGCATCACTGGCCGTGACAAGATGACCCTATCGTATGCCCAAATATAGTGTTTGCGAGGTCGTGCGAGATGACTGCGTAGGATCGCCAAACGAGTATATCAGATATAGCAGCATGTAATGTTTTCTTCGTTTTCTTCTTTGTTTTTTGTGTAGTTTGCTTCAATAGAATCTAATTGTATGGCAAGACTCACCAAATAAGTTGTAGCTCCTGCAGTCAAGGCCTCTTCTTCGTCGCCTCTTTCACTTTGTATTAGTCTATGATGCACTCATGGTGCAGACGTGCGCATGTGCCAGGTTATTCTATGTCTTTGTATACTGTAGTATGCAGCCCTCTCTCCAATGCAGATAGTACATACTAAGCAGGCATGCCAAGTCGTGCTGTGTTAGTGAACTACGTTGCACGATTGAAAAGTGGCCATTATGAGAGGGGTTTTGCTAAGCCAGAAAGAATGCATGACATGTGGTAATGCCACCTTGAAGTCAGATTCTGACAGTGTATATACTCCAGTCTTCTTAAATGTTGATCAGTAAGATGTTCTAGATTGCATTCTAAAGTAGCCAAGCACACAAGTCTACCGAACTTTCCTGCTGCCAAGGTTTCAGATTGACATTCAGAAAAGAGATGTGTGGCCTCGATTTTTTTACACTAGTAATAAACCTTATCTCACCAAGTTCATGAAAAAACAAGTGCGCTGAAACAATACCTGACCATTATTAACTGGTTTAATTTTGCTCTCTTTACTGTATACCTTAAGGACTTGCCCACAAGCGGTTACACCGCAAATTTTGAGCTCTTGGCAGCAGAAGATGCATTTATAATTAGGACCAAGTGTGCAGATAAGGCGACTTACACCCGGCAAGTAAAGCTGTTGTGTTCCTGTTGTGCAGTTCCTTAGCCAGAGCCAGTGTCCGAGTTAGTTCCTGAGCAAATGGCTAAAGAGGGACCTCAAGCCAGGCTTGAAGTGCAGGTGAATATACAGGTTGTTATGGCAGAGGAACAGTGTGGACACTGGATGCAGATTTAAACCACAGTAATGACTACCAGCTTCTGACCTTTTTTTTGCAACAGCCGCACTATGTTGTCGCACGTTGATTGTGACAGCAATGAATTCATGTAGCTTGTAGTTAACATGTATATCCCTGTGCAGTAAACTTACATCTCGAGGTAATGGTTCCATAAAGTCGATCACCACCGACTTCGCATAGTAAATTTGTCAACAATTTATCACTCTTCTTGAATTGATTGTGAATATAAGGTCAGTTGCTCAAATACTTTTGTATATTAATTCATTTTGTATGCATCTAACATTGAAACCGCCTGATCGGCAGTATTGTATTATAACTGATTACTCTCTTTTTCCTTGCCATGTTTTCAACTGTTCTTGTTGTGAGTATTGATTTTGTTTTTCCTTTTTTTATGTTATGTACCATATAAACTGGCATATAGGTCAACCCTTTATGGTGAAGTGGAAGAAAATTTGTCGCAGTTTCACCCGAAAGGCAAAGCATCAATTGCGATAGCAAATTAGTAGAGAGCTATACAGAGTAAGGATAGCAGTTTTATCAGCTGTGTAAACTTGGACATGCAGCAGCACCAGCAACGCGCAGAACTGTTGTCGACACCATCGGCGTTTTACCCGCGTTCGCACCGAATGCGCGTGGCATTGGTGACTGTTGCCGGTGCCTCTGGGGGCGGCTCGGAGGTTTTCGACGAGATCAGAATGGGACACTCATCGTGCAGTGTTGGAAATCTTACCGACCTTCTCGCCTCGCAACGTTTTTATATAAATACGCATTTGGTGCCGCAGCTAAACGTCGCCTCCCCTCCCTCCCTCCCGTCCCCCCACGGCCTTTTGCGCGACGGAAGAAGTCTCATTTACTCTCTATAGTTTATGGTGATTGTAAAGGAGAAAAGAGACGCTTAATTCTGCAGCCCTTCAGGGAGCATGGCGGAGAACGTGCGTTCGCTCCCCTTGAAAGCGCGCGTCCCTCGTGCCCTTTCACTCGCACATAAGTCGGAGCGTGGGGACGATTTCATCACCATTGATGTCATACGGAACCTCACGGCATCGCCGACGGCAGAAATATGCTTTAGAGTATCCGTATAGTTGCTATCGCAATAAAACACAACTGCAAAGAAAATTGAGTGACACGCACATATTATAACAAAGGCACTGTCACTGGTAGCGAGCTCACACGAAGCTCCTGCACAAAGTCCCCAAGTGCGTCCTCATGATGTGGATGCACTGCGCGATGCTCACGCAATGACATTTCACTCAGTTTGCAAGCCAACAGTTTCCCTTTTTGCACCCACCAATATCGATAGCAACCTTTTTCTACAAATGCTAAAGTGGCACTGAATCACCATGTTGCCATTCACTTAGGCAACATCTACAACATTTAAACACTGCTGAAAACTGTCTGCATGTGTGGATACTCATCACTCACAAAAACACACACACATGAGGTTGATTCGAAGAGTACCCACAGGAAGACACATCAACAAAAGAAGAAATCATGCCAGCAATCACGTTTGTATACGAATACAGCTATCACTATGTGCTCACCACAGTGGCGCACCGACGGGGGGGGGGGGGGGATTCGGGGGTTGTAACGCCCCCCCTGAGGCCGACTTAAGCCCCCCTTTTGTTTAACCCCTTTTCATTCCTTACGCATTTGAGTGCTGCAACTAAGATGTAAGACGCGCAATCGTCTGCACACTCGCAAAAAAGCGCATTTTTTTGACAATTTCCCGTGAAAAAAATTGAAATTAGTGCTGTTTAGATGGTATTGGCAAACTGTCAACCCCCCCCTTACAGAGATCCTGGGTGCGCTACTGGCTCACCAACATGTGTGCGATAGGTTGGCAGACACAAAATTTTGCGTAAGATTACCATATAAGACGAGGGGCGACATTAGCCTGCTGCTTTCAAAAAAATATCTACAACTTATGTTCCAGTGTATGTGGTAGCTTGCTTTCAAGCAAGGAACATTTAAATTCCTGTAGAAAATGCACCCAAAAATGGCTACCTGTATGCGCAAATGGTTTGGTTTCATTCAAAGTGTTTTGGTCATTTACTCGCTACACTACTGTCTGTATTGCTAGCATTGTATAAGTGCTGTGTGTTCCTCTAACACATTTTTTATGACGTTAACCCACTTCCTTTTGCATTGTATTATGTAAGTATATTTAATAAATGTATAAACAATGTTTAAGCCCAAGATGTTGTAGTTCCCACTATAAGAATCGTCACTTTGGTAGTCATTGTTGTGTCCTTAAGCTGTGTTCTATGTTCATCGAGTTGCTTCACCATAATATGTCACCATCTTGTTCAAATTTCTACTTTGCTGCGGTTCTTAAGTTGCAGCAATCTTTGCCTCTTCTAGTGACATTGTGAGGGTAGCTGTACATCTGTCTATCTCGCATGGTTTGTGGCATCAGTAAGGAGTGGGGAACAGAATACAACAGATGATGTAAAAGATGTCACATTCATTGTCATTTAATTGTTACTATGCCACTGTGATCACTGATATTGCTGTCATCTATGTCATGCCTTCTTCGCCAGGATACTGTTGTCATTTCATCGTCGCACATATTCTCCTCACACGCATACAACTGCTTCCCTCAGGACACGTTGCATCATCTGGTAGCACTATGTTATACCCCAAATGAGACTAGATGATCCACAAAATCTTTTATAGAACATTGACTCCTACAGTGCATGGGATCTGCATGATATTTTATCCTTGCTTTTGATTGTAGCCCAGATGCCCTGCCAAAAGAGCAGGGCTTGTGTAATGACAGAAACTGCAAGCACTCAGTGACACTACGTGAACTTCCCATGTTCTTATGATAATTAGTGTAATTATGTTCCACAAGATTCATTTGCTGGCCCTTGTGATTAGTGCCTTTCTGGAAAGACCGGAGATGCCTTCTCTCTGTGACATGTCCGCAGGCTTATGGCACGATAAGATATGCACAGATTGGGAGGGACACAAGGCAAACCCTGGCTTACAAGGATATGTTACGACTGGTATAGGAAGCTGTAGTTGTTTACCCGTAGCAACCAGTGCGTAGCACTGACTCGCAAAGCCTCATCTGTGAGTTGGCCCTTACGTCTGTCTCCCTTCATTTACGCACCTTTTTGTTTGTACTGTTACAGTCTTTAAGAATAAAGCTATGTTTAAGTGCTGAGAACATGAGTGCAAGCTGTGCTGGCACTTAGCAGCGCCCTCTTTCTGTGCAGGAGGCGCCATAGGCTCAGGAGAAACACAGCCTGGAAGAGGCCAGGGAGCCATCACTGCAACACGCCTCTTCTGCCAGTGAGTACAATGCTCAGCTGGCTCCCTGTTTTATTTCTTTATTAATTTTGCAGGGGTTGCCACGTGTCATGATGTTGTAATGAAATACTATACATAAAAGCATGGAGGCTTGTTTCACGTAGTAACTGTAAAACCCCGTGCTTTATTGGTTGGCCTCTCTAACCGTATTAGGGAAACAGCACGAGAAGGTGTGCTCCAATCCTTGCCAGCATTGAATGCCAGTATAATTTGATGGCTAGACGACAGCTTTCAGGCCCAAATATTGGAACCTGTCACTATAGCTTGACACTACCTCAAGTCAGAAAAAAATTAACTACAAAATAGGAATGGCCCCGCTGTAATCAACACATTCTGTGTGCAACCCCCTCCCCCAAAAAACACGATGGGGCTTGCTTCAAGTGCACAATAAAATGTTACTACATCTTGTGTGCAAGCTCAAGGCAAGCAATCTTTCCGGTGAGTGTAAAGGTAGGCTGCATAGCTGCCATCTTGTTTGGATACCAAAGTAGCCTGCATCGTTCTTGACTTGGATGTCGTCTTCAAAAAACGGCCTTGATTTCCAGCTTTGCAACGAGACAGATAAATAGATGTCCCCCTGTCCGTTACGGTTTACTATCTAGTATTTAGTCCCCTGAAGAAGCAAGTGTTGGAACCCATCCAGAGTTCCAAGATAAACAAGTGGGCTCAACATGGTTAGCAGTGCCAGTGATGGCTTAGAGAGGAACAAACAGTGCTTGTTTGCATCTGTTTTTTTTCCTTGTGTCTGCACTATTTGCTATGCTGGGTGTGCTAGAGGGTTATCCTAAACTCGCGCACTCACTCGTAGTACAGGAGGCAGCAGTGGTGCCACAAATCTTTTGCACAATAAGTACGTGGCTCTGCCTTAACTCGAGACCACAACACACCAAAAATGTCCAGCAGATGCCAGATCGTAAATGACAATCGAGCCTTTCCCCACAGGCTTCTGAACCAAAGAGCCTGTTTCCCAATACTTAACTTTCACTTTTTTTCATCTTGTTTTTCTTGTATTGTTGTAAAAGTAGTGATGACTTTCTCAAGACGTGAGATTGTCTTCCCGTGCTGTGCAAACTCGAACTCTCTTCATCTGCATTTTGAAGAAATTCTTAACTCAGCAATGATGAAGTGGCACTGATGCACCCACCTGGTCTCATGTACTCACAGCTTGTTTCCTGATCATCTGTAGCAGTCCTGTTGTGCCTGTTTGCTGCAACAAAATTTATTTGTAGTAAGGTATTGGGGGTTTGATTTCCAACTTAGCTTGTAGGTACAAAAACTTCTTCACCATACCTTACTTGTGTGGAAACCCTTCTTAAAACCTGGTTAATGTTGTCCGGATCGATTTCATGCTTAAAACCACGAGCAAAACCGCTGCGAGCTCATGCACGCAGCGGAAGGAAACTATATGAGCCTAACTATATGTTAGGATTGTTGTAAACATAACTGAGTGTCTTGGATCCTACAAGTGTTCCTTAAGAATACCAGGGGGCACTGCCTCAAACATCTGATAAGAATGCAACACATAACTTCGCTAAATATATAAATACAATGCAGGCTAGATGTAGAGGTATTAAGGAAGACAGAAACTTGTAAAGTGATGTAGACAAGATGCTAGACTGACAAATATCAACAGATCACTTGATTAGCTCAAGCAGGCTAGGTGACTATTTGTCGCTGCCCCATTTCAAAGGGCGTACTAATAATCATCATCTAAGGCCACCAGAAAAACAAGTTTCAAGGTTTCACCATTCTTTCGTGTAGAGCCTGGTTGCCTTGAAGTTGTGCCCCATATTTTATTTGGGCTAGAACTGCATGCAATATATGATGTTTTTATCTTGTGATTATGCAAGAGTTTTCTTTCTTTTACTAAAACGTAAGCACTCGTGCTAGGATGTCAGCATTTCTGCTTGACGTTAACAGTATGGCCAGACTGCTGAAATTGGAAGGAAGACAAAAAAGATCTGTGCTCACGCTGCACCAGTTTCAATGCCGTATATTTAGATTTTTTTTTACTGTGAAAGCGCTGCTTTTAGGCCCACATGTATTTCCTTAGATCCAGCTCTTGTTATGAAGACTTAATTCCAAGTAAGCTCCGTTTCCACATTCCTGGCCATGTTTTGGGCCATGCCACATTCAATACAAGCCAAACCTTTCATATCCCGAGGTTACCATGGAATGACAGCACCCTTTCAAGAGTCTCGTGTGCACGGTGGCACCAGATTTTCCTCTGGGCTGCATTGCGAGAAACCCTATGGGCCTGATGGGAAGTCAGCATTCAGGAGTTGGCACTCCCTGGCCACTGTTGCTCATCTGAATCTTGGTGTGTACAGGGGCTAAGGAAGACCGGCTGCCGATTCCAGAAGAACAGGCAGCACCTGATGAGCCAGAGATGAGCCAGAGCAGGCTCATCAGGTGCTGGAGCCCACCAGCTCCAGTTTTTGGCATTGCGTGATTGTTTTTCAACTGTGACAACAGCTAAAGGGACACCAAATGGCAACAACAAATAAGTTTGGACTGGTTTAGCACTCTCTCAAGACTCTGTATTCATTTATTTTGGTGAGGAATGGTATATATTACTGAAAAAATGAAAACCACACTTTTGTGTATGTGTGTGTACTTTCCAAGTTTTGCGCTAGTATATTAGTGTGATATCAATGGAGTTAAAACTGTGTTCTCATACTTGGGCTGGTAGTATGCGTCTGCTACGATACCTAACATAAAATGCCAACTTTGCCGCACTGGACTGGTGGCATTGTTTGTCACTGGTAGGGTAAAACAAAGTACAGACTGTGCTTATGCTGTTGCAGTGAACAAGATAGCATAGTTATTTGGATCTAGGGCCAACAGCCTTTTAAAATGCATGAGTTACAAAACTACCAGGTGCTCCTAAATTCATGGCAGCTGCTTCTCGTGCAGGTCTTCACAAGTGCCAGCTGGTGCATCTCAGCCAGGATAAGCTGTACGACCCAGTCGTCATCGAAGTCAACAAGCTAGACAAGGGCATCCCGCCAATCGATCGACAGCCTTGCCCCTGAGCGACCACCATTTATGAAGCCCTGTGAACAGCACCATTGTTGAGCCAACATTTCTTTGATTGTGTTTGAATTTTATTTAATAATACCTCAAATACCCCAGGCATGGGGTCTTACGTGAGGGATGGGCAATTATTTAATTGGGACAACATTGTGTTTGTACCTGTACTGACAGGGCAGCCCCGTCCCCTCTTGACACATTTGGTGACAAACCAGTATCTTCAGATATCTTCTGTTACTATTTCCTGCATTAGCTAAAAGGGAAATGCAAAGCCATCTCTGTATTTGTATTGTTTTATTGTTTGTTTGCTTTTTGTTTGCTTGTTTGGTTTCTTCCTGTGGTCATCTGATAAGCATTATTTATTTATTCATTCATTTAAAAAATATTCTTTAAAGCCTCGTAAGTTGCATGATGCATTGGCTAAGGGGGCATAATAGTAAGAAATTAATAGAAATAGAGCGGTATTCACATAAGCAACATAATCTAAAACCGTTGGAAAATAGCAAACACAAAAAAGAAAGAACGCTAGACATAGTACATAGACAAAAAGATAACAAGAATCAGAAGCACAAGAATAAGACAGAAAAAGCACCATCTCAAGAAAACAGCACAGTACTAATGTGTAAAAGTGAATAAGAAATAACTGCTTGGTTTCATGTTGCCATGCAGAGAAATTCAAGCTTGTGAGCTGATTTGTTTAAGCTCGTATTTAAGTCGAACCTAATGGTACGTGGCTTAGCCAATGATACAATGTTAGTTAAACTGTGTGCCTTGTTACCTGTGAAGAAATGCTTCATTAAGCTGCAACTGTAACCATTTTTATGGGCAAATGCTAAAGTACTAAGTAGTTTTGTGCAGGGCACAAGAGCTGTGCACAGCAGAAGCTTTTTTCTCACTGTCTGCACACCAGACATTGTTCTTGGGATTCTTTCATTTCAGGGTGGCTATTTGTTCCTTCATCCCATTTCTGTTCACGAAAATAGTTAGTCTGTTTTGTCATAGCAACAGTGGCAATAGATAGTGAAACAAAGATTAAAGTAGCAGTGAAGTCTATTTACAGCTGATATTACAAAAGACAGGCGGCACAGGCAAGTCCCTAACGTTGTTGTCTTCCGACACCAGCTCGTGCCCTTCTTCCACCTTGTTCCCAGCGCTGTAACATATGGCCCTCCGCTTTGGAAGCATCGTCCTGGTGCGTCTTACGTAGCCGAAGACTGGTAGCGTTTGAAGCAGCCAACATGCACGATGTCACGGGGAGGCTGAGCATAGCAAGCGGGAGTCATGACCAGGGAGATTTCGTATGTTACAGCTGTCACCTGGAGGAGGACCCAGTAAGGACCAGCGTAGCACGCCATTAGCTTTTCTGATAGGCCAACGCGGCGGCTAGGAGACCATAGAAGGACAAGGTCCCCGGGAAGGAAATTAGTGTCACGGTGGTGACTGTCATATGTGCTCTTCCGCTTGTTCTGGGAAATAGAAAGGCGACGAGCAAGTTGACGTGCCTGTTCGGCTGTGGCAATGGCATCTCGGGTGTATTCCGGCATAGAATCCTGAGCGATGGGCAGGACGGTGTCGAAAGGCAATACGGGGTCGCAGCCGTACAATAGATAAAATGGTGAGGAAGCAGCTGTGTCGTGACGCGAATGTGACGAAGGGGAGAGCATTGTCCCAGTCATGGTGGTCATCGGAAACGTGCATTGATAGCATGTCTGTGATGGTGCGATTAAGGCGCTCAGTAAGGCCGTTCGTCTACGGATGGTAAGCAGTAGTGAGATTGTGCTTGGTCGCGCAGGAACGGAGTAGGTCGTCCACAACTCGGGAGAAGATATACCGGCCACGGTCTGTAAGAAGTTGACGAGGAGCGCCATAATGAAGGATGATGTCGTGCAAAAGAAACTCAGCGAAGTCAAGTGCGCAGGATGTCAGAAGAACTTTGTTGATCACGTACCGAGTTGTATAGTCGGTAGCGACAGCAATCCAATTGTTGCCGGAAGGAGATATAGGAAAAGGTTCAAGCAGGTCTAACCCAACGCGAAAGAATGGTTCGGATGGCACATCGATATGTTGAAGGCGACCAGCAGGGAGTTGAGGTGGCTTTTTCCGGCGCTGACATAACTCGCAAGAAGCGACGAAGCGGTTGACGGATCGGTATAGACAGGGCTAAAAGAATTGACGTCGTACACGATCATATGTGCGAGAGATGCCACGGTGACCAGCTGCGGGTACATCGTGTAACTGAGAGAGAATGGTGGCACACAGATGGCGGGGAACGACAAACAGCACCTCGGGACCGCTAGGGTGCATGCTGCGCCGATACAACGTGCCGTCCTGGAGGAGAAACAGTCCAAGGGAGGGGTCAGATGGCGCAGACGCGAGCTTGTCCATGACGTCGCATATGTAGCGGTCACGGCGCTGCTTGGGTCAGCGAATGCAGAGAGCGAGGGAGCAGGAGGGTCGGTCGCAAAAATATCCGGAGGGTCGACAGGATGACGTGGACAGACAGTCGGCATCTTGGTGTAAACGACCCGACTTATTGTAGGCCACGGTGTATGGGTACTCCTGAAGTCGCAATGCCCAGCGACCGAGGCACCCTGTAGTGTCCTTCAGGGAAGAGAGCCACTACAGCGCGTGGTAGTCCGTAGTGACTGTAAATGGCCGATCGTATAAGTATGGATGAAATTTCGCGACGGCCCAGACAAGTGCAAGGCACTCTCGCTCGGTGATAGAATAGTTGCGTTCAGCAGCAGAAAGCAAATGAATTGGGTATGCAATCACACGGTCATTCCCTTGCTGACGCTGAGACAAAATGGCGCCGATTCCATGACCACTGGCGTCATTGCGGACTACCGTAGGCGCAGATGGGTTGAAGTACACCAAAATAGGTGGAGATGTCAACAGGGAGATGAGCTTCGAAAAGGCGGTCGCTTGTTCAGGGCCCCAGGAAAATGAAGCATCAGCTTTCAGAAGTGCAGTGAGAGGTCGGGCGATTTCCGCAAAGTTGTGAACAAAGCGACGGAAGTAATAACACAGGCCCACAACGCTCCGTACATCCTTGGCGCTGGTCGGTACAGGAAAATTCTGCACAGCTCGCACTTTATCTGGGTCTGGGCGCACACCAGATGAGTCACCAAGATGGCCAAGGATAGTGATTTGGCGGTGACCGAAGTGACACTTAGATGAACTAAGCTGGAGGCCAGCATTTTGAAATAGAGAAAGAACTAATGAAAGGCGCTCGAGGTGTGTGGCAAACGTAGGAGCGAAAACGATGACGTCATCTAGGTAACAAGGACAGATGGACCACTTGAGTCTATGCAGAAGTGCATCCATCATACGTTCAAATGTGGCTGGGGCATTACACAAGCCGAAAGGCATGACTTTGAACTGGTATAGGCCACCTGGTGTTACAAACGCTGTCTTCTCATGGTCCATGTCGTCTACAGCAATCTGCCAGTAGCCGGACAGGAGGTGGATGGAAGAAAAATATTTCGCACCGTGAAGGCAGTCCAGCGCATCATCGATGCGGGGGAGAGGATAAACATCTTCTTTAGTTATATTGTTCAAGTGCCGGCAGTCCACGCAGATACGTTAGGTGTTGTCCTTTTTAACTAGGACTACAGGGGACGCCCATGGGCTCAAAGACGGCTCAATCATTCCCCGAGAAAGCATCTTGTCGACTTCCGTTTGAATAACTTGTCGCTCATGCAAGGACATCCGATATGGTCTCCGGTGAATCGGATGGGCATCGCCAGTGCCAATGATGTATTTGGCAATGGAAGTCTGACCTAAAGGGCGACCATCCAAGTAAAAGATGTCGCTGAATGAGGCGAGCAAACGATGTAACTGGTCGGCGTGCTGAGGCGCAAGATCAGGAGAAATCATGTTGGGGACGTCGGGTAAGGTAGCTGGTGAAGAAGGCGAAGAAGCACCTTGAGACGACGTTTCAGTCGTCAAGGCCGAGAGGTGGTAATCTTTGCAAAATGACAGCGTGCCTAAGGCTATATCTTGCGGTAGGAACCTGGCTGTATGGTCTGAAGTTTAGAATAGGCAGGCACATAGAATTGTTCGTAACATTGATGACAGTGTGATGAAGCGCAATGTTATGGGCCAGGGGGACGTCCGAAATAGGAGAGACGATGTAATCGTCGTCAGGCACAGGTGGGTAGGGTGAAAGAATGATGCACGTCATAGCTTGGGGGGAAAGATGAATGTGCGCGGTAGAACACAATCTGCTGGAGGGTCAAAAGAGCAGGGAAAATCAAGCTGAAGAAGTCCCGCGGAGCAATCAATCAACGCCGAATGCGCTGATAGAAAATCGAGACCCAAAATAACGTTGTGGGGACATTATTCCAGAATAGCGAAAACAGAGGTCTGACGGCCAGCGACACTGACACGAGCAGCGGCACATTCCTATGACGTCCGGCGTTCTGCCGTCGGCGATCCGCACAACACAGGACGCAGCAGGCATGATGACTTTAGTCAGGCGTCGACAAAGATGGTCACTCATGACAGAGATGTGCGCGCGCGCCGGTATCAATCAAAGCCGTTAAAAGGACACCATCCACATACACCCGAAGTAAATTTCTATCTGCCAGCAGGGTCAGCAGAGGAATTTCAGTCCGGGTCGATGTAGCAGCGGCACCCCTCGGAGCTCCACCCGTCAGTTTTCCAACGAGCGCCGGTACATGGGCGACGGAGAACGGCGAAGAGTAGCTGAGCGAGGCAGGGGCCATTGAGGAGAAGGCGAACGACTCTGCCGTGTAGGTGGCGAGGCCTTAGCATGGTGGTAAGACTCTGGGTTCTTCCGGCGGTGGGCGACTACCTGGTAAGCGATGGTATGGTTGGAATGCAGATCGAAATGGGGGTGTCCAGGTGTTGTGGCAGTGACGAGAAATATGGCCAACACATCGGCAGTTGAGGCAAATAGGCCTGTCATCTGGTGTTCGCCATTCCATTAGGTTACGATAGGGCCGTGAGGGGTACCGGTTCCGTGGAGCCGGGATAGTAGTAGTAAAGGTGTCGGATCGGTTGATGGGGCAAACGGAGGGAACACCAAGGTTCGCCAGTTATTCGCGAACGACAGACTGGATGAGGGAAACCGTCGGTCGGAAATCGTTCGGTGCATACGTCTGGGAGTTAACCAGTGATGCGGCCTCTATTTCTTTGCGAACGATGCGCACAATGCTCTCGGAAGTGGTCGTCTGAGGCACGGAATGGTCTTCGCACGATGATGTAGCAGCTGTATTTGGAAGACGGGTATACTGATGGACAATTCGATGGCCTTTAGCTTCTTCGAAACATCTGCATTCACTTATGATGTCGTCAATGCTGGTGCAGTTCTTGTACACGAGCAGGTTAAAGGTGTCGTCAGCTATGCCCTTGAGCACATGATTCACCTTTTCATCTTCCGACATTCACTCGTCCACCTTGCGGCAAAGGGCAAGAACGTCCTGAATATACGTCATGTATGACTCGGTTGACGTCTGGGCGTGAGTTCCGAGTTTCTTCTTCGTGGCTCGTCACCAAACTGTCCTCCCGAAAAGGTCGCAGAGCTTTTTCTTTCATTGTTCCCAACTCGTTAGCTCCTCTTCGTGTGTCTGAAACCAGACCCTTGCCGTGCCTTTCAAGTAGAATATCAGATTGGCTAACTTAACGCTCTGATGCCACCTGTGACTTTCGTGACACGCTCGTACAGCCGGAGCCAATCTTCAACGTCCAGGTTGTCGGTACCCGTAAACGTGCCAGGGTCGCAGGGCTGACCCAAGATGACGGTTGGCATGGTGGGCACCGTTGTGGTCGCCGTTGTTGTAGCCGCTTCGTCAGTCGGCATGGTGATAACGGCCAGGCTACGTCCACTTCGGAGCTCCGTCTTGCATGAGTGTACCCCGCACCTCCACCAAAATGTGACACAAGGATGAAAGTAACAGTTAAATCTATTTACAGCTGATATTACAAAAGACAGGCGGTGCAGGCAAGTCCCTAAAGTTGTCTTCCGACACCAGCTCGTGCCGTTCTTCTTCCACCTGGTTCCCAGCGTTGTAACAATATTTTCTCATCATATTATTTCCTTGATAGTTCTCAGTGAACATTTGTAATCTGTATGCATTTCACGCGAGTGACTCTACACCATGACTGCCTTGGGCAGCTTGGCATCTTTTACAATGGCATCAAATCCGGTGTTCTTTTATTTTCTGGTAGCTGCTTTTGGTACTAACAAGTACTTATATAACAGCCGATACATTTTTAGCCTGTGTTGACGTCAGCACATTTTTTTGTGCCAAGCTTGTTTTTATTTTTACGATTCAGCTTTTACATGTTGTGTGTACCACCTTGCAAGATTTTTGGACAATGCTCCTTGAGCGGCTTGGAAACTGTGTTGTAGTTTATTCACATCGTTCGTTTTCTTTCTTTTCCATAATGTTCTTTAGACTTGTTTGTTCCTTTTTATCTGCATTTGCTTAACTACCTAGCTGTGATAATACACAGTGGAGCTAGTCATGTGGACTTGCCTCGACATGGGACCCACCTGTGATATTTGCAAAGCTTCAAGGCATGAAGCTTTGTTTTATTTTTATTTTATTTAATAAAGAAATACTATTTGTTGCATTCTTCTACTTCACATGTTACTTCACATGTTTGTGCATTGAATCTGAAGCAAACTGTTCCACACATTGTCACGTAAAGTTGGTGACCTGCGATAAAACACAACAGATGATAAATCTGGTAGACCGGAGCTGTTTCTGTAGGTAAACTCGTGTCTTGCAAAGCAAAGCAAGCCACTAAATGGTAGTGACTAGAAGAGACAGTTGTTCTTTGAAAAGAGTGTTGTTCATTATCGAGAATTTCAAACGTACTTATTCAAGCTTGGCTAACTTATATCTGTTTACGCCTAAAGCTCACCGTTGCACCAGGCAGTGCAAAGAAAAATTTCGAAGCCTGTATAGAGCAACTCCCCACTTCATTATTGTTTTAAATTATTTCGTGCATTTAGTTTGAGTGAGTAGTTTGCGAACAGCAGAAATCAAGTGCATGTACGTTATTCTGCTACCTGGCTGTGTTCGAAAAACACTCGCACGTGAGAAAGAAATAGACACAATGTGTACGTGCGTGTCTGCATGTGCGTGTGTATGCATACATGTGCGTTAGTGTTTGTTTTTAAAACGTTCGGCAGAACCTAGTTCACAGTGACTCAATGGCAGTGCGTGTAGTATTGTCGAAAGGAGTTACGCATGAGTCCTGCAACGGAACTCATCTTTCTCGCTTCCATAAGTACACTCGGCGCCCCCTAGCAGCGCCGCCGTGAAGCCTGTGCATAGCGTCCGAAATGCATTGCGTGCCGGGCTCCTCTCTCACGATTTGACTATGATGATAATGTTTCATTGAAATCCCCTTTGAGACAGGGAGTGACAAATAGTCACCTAGCCTGCTTGAATTAATCAGGTATGCTATGCACGTTTTTTATTCGAGCATTTCTGTATGCATTTCCTTAATCTTTCTTTTTTTTTTCATTAAGAACTTCTCTATCTGCCTCATACCGCTACCTGTGTCCGTAACAGATCCGATTGTATCAATCTCTTCCCTGCTTTTTTCCACCAATACTCTAAGCGTCTTGCTTATCTCTACTGCTCACGAGTTAAAGCTTCTGTCCACTTTAAATCCTAGTGCTTCTGGCTTACGGGTCTCACTGGGCAAATCCCTTGGCATTCCATTAGGATGTACTGAATGGTCTCCGGATTTTTGCTGCTGCATAGACATGCCTCATCTAGTTCTGAATATTTGCTCTG
Organism: Dermacentor silvarum; assembly: GCF_013339745.2. Lineage (NCBI taxonomy): Eukaryota > Metazoa > Arthropoda > Arachnida > Ixodida > Ixodidae > Dermacentor > Dermacentor silvarum. The sequence goes on from NC_051162.1 coordinate 63,844,758, forward strand.
GTATGTTTTTGTCATTGGGCAACCGGCCCGAGCCTCGAATAGCAAGGCACTGCCTTTTGTGTTATCGCGCAGATTTTCCCTTTTAATTTCTTTCTTCTCATGCTTGAAAATCTCCATGGTCCTTTTTGTTGACATTCTTTGCATCCAGTTCACTGTATTTGTTTCTCTCACTTTCTTTCTGATGACTTCTGGCTTTCTAGTTACACTTTCAATTAACATTTACTTGGTTGCCAACTTTCTTGACCTGTCCCTCCATTCTGTGTCCACGCTTTTCAGGTACAGCTACTTGTGCAGTTTAGCCGCCCATTTATTTTCATCCATGTTCTCGAGTCTGTCTTCAAAACTAATTTTGCTCTTCTCTGACTGCAAAAGAGGCCCAACCCATGTCACCCGGCACTGCCACATTTTTTCTAGACGTGCTGCACCATCTAGTGGCACTGCCGAGAAGTCCCGGCGTGGCCTCCGAGACGAGAAGTGTTGCGCCTGCGAACGCTGAGAATCGTTCCTTCGCTTGCCGCACACTCAGTGGCACATACACAGTGACCCAACTTGGCCAGAGGTTCATTTAAAAGCGGGACATACCCAGTGCATGTGTGGAGCAGTCTGCTAAGACATCGGCTTGCTATCCTTGATGAATTCTTGTGGCGCGGGTTCAATTCCGCCCAGCATGTCAGAAATTTAAAGGTTTTTTTCTTTGATTTAGTTCAGAGTGGCACAAGCCTACTGGCACATAACCAGTGACATAAGTTGGCATCAAAGAGGTTTTTCAAGACCAGCACAGAGCGATTGGCACATACTGAGTACTTTTTTTTATAGACGGCGTGAAAGAGGTTCGTTGAAGAGCTCCTCGTGTTTACACATTGCCACATACACAGTGGCAAATTATTCCAACGGTTACTTTCGACTCTGTTCCCTCAGCACATCAGCCCGATGCTCTAATCATTGGATCATGGACTACACAGTACCCCAGGCTGGCGAGAAAATGGGCGGACGGCTGGATAGACGGATATATGGACGGACGGATGGATCCATTCATTCGTTTTACATGCGCAGGCTTCACGGCGGTGCCGCTAGGTGGTGCCGAGTGTATTTAGGGAAGCGAGAAAGACGAGTTCCGTTGCAGGACTCATGCATAACTCATTTCGGCAATGGCAATACTATGTCGATATATTGATACAATGCTAGACGCACTGCCGTCGACAGTCACTGTGAAATAGGTTCTGCCAAACGTTTTAAAAACACTCACGCGCATGTATATATGCGTACACAAACACACGCACATGCAGACACGATGGAAATCTGCGAGACAATACACACTATGAATAGAAAAACAGCTACTTGTGTCAAGGTACACTGGATTCAAGGCCATGCAGCGAACCCTCGCAACCCTCACTGCTGACCAGCAGGCACATTGCCCTCCTAATCCAGATCTTCTGTCTATGCCCCTCTCACCTCAACCCCTTAACTCGCTCCGAGCCCTAAAAATTTTCTCCGGCAGGACACACACGCTCTTATCCCCCCGTGTGTCTGCTCCCTCGCCCTTCACCTTACTAGGGCGGAGGAAGTTGTGCCTTCGGGCCGGAGTGGCCCTTACACCGGCTGTGATCTCAAGGTGGAACTGGTCGCATTTACAGCTGGGTGCTACGTACATGTCTATACTGCTCCGTCCTTGTGATGGAAGCAGATGCATACCACCTAATATGAACATGTACTGGTTTACAATCGGAACGCTCGCGTCTCCTACTGCAAGCCGGCCTCTGCTAGTGTGACAACCAGCTATGACCGCTGGATACATAACAAATTCCACAAAACACTGCTTCAATTCATACACAACACAGGCCTCACAGCACACATATTGTCACGAGCCTCGAGAAGTAGTCCTGAAGGTTTAATAACCGTAGAGCAGCTGGCTCTTGGAAGACGCGACCGTCGAGGCTGGCTCGAGCAGGGAATGGGCGCGCGGTCATCTTTCTTCTTTTGGGCTCGACCTACTCTTGCCCTCGACCCACTACCTACAGGTGGCAATATCCCCCTTACGAACAAGAGCATCGCCTCGATGCTAAAAAATAGGCGTAGAAGACAAAGAAGAAGAAAGCAGGCAAAGCGAAAGTACAGAAAAAAATTAAACGTCACGCCGACACAATCAATGAACGAAGAAAAAGCTCCCGAAGATAAATGAAAAGTAGAAACAAAGAAGGGAATGAGAGTAAAAAAAATGAAAACAAAAAAAAAAGTTACAGACGCGCAATGTACGGCTTCATGCGCACAAGAACTATGTCTGAGCTCGGTTGTGTTTGTGTCCTACTCCGTGTCTGCAATGTTGTGTCCGCAACAACTTCGTAGTTTACGTCACTGACGCGGCGGAGCACTTTATACGGACCGAAATGCCGGCTCAGCAGCTTTTCACCGAGGCCACGACGGCGAACGGGGGTCCACACCCAAACTTGGTCCCCAGGGTTGTAGGACAAGTCCCTGTGGCGGATGTTGTAGCGTCGTGCGTCTGCCTGCTGCCGCTGGCCGATATGCAACCGCGCGAGCTGCCAAGCTTCCTCAGCATGCTCTGCAAATAGCTCGGCATCAGTTGTCATTAGGTCAGCGTCTTGATGCGGCAGCATAGCGTGCAGCATCGTCTGGACTTCGCGACCGTAGAGAAGGTGAAAGGGCGTGAAGCGCGTCGTCTCTTGCATGGCGGTGTTATACGCGAAGGTCACGTAAGGCAAGATCCGATCCCATGTTTTGTGTTGCATGTCGATGTACATTGCGAGCATGTCTGACCGTCTTATTCGGTCGCTCGGTAAGTCTCCGTTGGTCTGCGGATAGTACGCTGTCGTCTTGCGATGCCTGGTGTTGCTTAATTCAAAAACTTCGTCCATAAACTGCGCTGTGAATGCTGTCCCTCTGTCTGTTATTACAGTGGAGGGAGCACCGTGACGCAAGACTATGTGGCGCATGAAGAATTGCGCTACCTCTGAGGCCGTGGCTCGTGGGGTCACCTGCGTTTCAGCATAGCGTGTTAATTAATCAGTCGCGACGATCACCCATTTGTTGCCGTCGGCAGACAGAGGAAACGGTACGAGAATGTCCATGCCGACTTGATCGAAAGGCGTGTGAGGTGCTTCAATTGGCTGGAGTAAGCCAGCCGGTTTAACAGATTGTGTCTTGCGGCGCTGGCATTCACGACAGCCTTTAACGTACCGTTTGACGCTTGCCGAAAGCCCGGGCCAATAGTACAGTTCGCTTACTCTAGCAAGTGTTCGTGAAAAGCCTAAATGACCAGATGTCGGTTCGTCATGGCAAGCAAACAGGACGTCGTCGCGCATGTCCCTTGGAACCACCAGGAGGTAAGCACGGCTGGTCGAACGAGCATTCTTCTTATAGCGCACGTTGTCTCGCAGACAGAGGGACGTCAGCGAGCGGGACAGATGGCGCGGTATGGTTGTATCGCGGGCCTCTAAATGATCGACGATCGGTCGAATCTGAGCGTCATCACGCTGCCTTATGCTCAAGCCGTCATCATCCTCTGTTTCCTGACTGGCAGGATCAATGGGTGCGCGGGACAGCGTGTCAGCGTCTTCATGCTTACGGTCAGACTTATAAACGATGGTGATGTCATATTCCTGTAGCCGGGAGCTCTACCGTGCCAGTCGTCCTGAAGGGTTGCGCATGCTTGCCAACCAACAGAGGGCATGGTGGTCCGTCACTACTTTGAAGGGACGACCATAGAGATAGGGGTGAAACTTGATGATCGCCCACACGACCGCGAGGCACTCTTTCTCCGTAGTCGAATAATTCGCCTCGGCACAGGACAGGGAGTGGCTGGCATACGCTATAATTCTTTCCACTCTATCTTGGAGCTGGACGAGCACTGCACCAAGGCCAATGCTACTGGCGTCAGTATGCACCTCAGCGTCAGCGTCATCGTCAAAATGTGCAAGAACGGGTGCTGACTGCAGGCGCTGTTGTAATTCAGCAAAAGCCGCCTGTTGCTCATTATGCCACACAAATGGCGTATCGTCCCTTGTAAGGCGAGTCAGGGGTTCCGCTATTTTTTAGAAGCCTTTAATAAACCGGCGATAGTAGGCGCACAAACCCAGGAACCGCTGGACGGCCTTCTTATCGGCAGGAGTTGGAAACGCACCCACAGCGGCGAGCTTGTCAGGATCAGGTAGGACCCCTTTGGCGCTTACTACATGCCTGAGCAACTTGAGCTCTTCATAACCAAAGTGGCACTTTTCGGGCTTAAGTGTGAGGTCTGCCGATCGGATGGCTTCTAGCACACTCCGTAGGCGGTGAAGGTGCTGCTCGAACGTTTCAGAGAAGATAACCACATCATCCAGGTACACAAGACAGGCCTGCCACTTCGGTCCAGTAAGGACAGTGTCCATCATTCGCTGGAAAGTAGCCGGGGCTGAACACAAGCCAAAAGGAAGCACTCGAAATTCATAGAGCCCATCTGGAGTCACAAAGGCTGTTTTCTGTAGGTCGCGTTCGTCTACCTCGATTTGCCAGTACCCGCGTTTTAAATCGAGAGAAGAAAAGTAGTGGGCGCGCCGTAGTCTAACGAGTCGTCGATACGATATAGCGGGTACACGTCCTTTTTAGTCACGTTGTTGAGCTTGCGGTAGTCGACACAGAAGCGTAGCGTTCCGTCTTTCTTTTTGACAAGAACGACCGGAGACGACCATGGGCTGTTGGAAGGTTCGATGACGCCATCGTCAAGCATCTCCCGGACTTGCGTACGTATGGCTTCGCGTTGTTTTGCGGACAAGCGGTAAGGCTGCTGGTGTATCGGGCGTGCGTCTTCGTCCGTGATGATCCTGTGTTTAGTGATGGAAGTCTGGCGCACCTTGGAAGAATGTGCGAAGCAGGTCCTGAATTCAAGCAAGAGCTTGCGCAGTGCTGTCTGACTATCGCTGGACAGTTCAGAATTGATGCTGAGATGGCCCAGAGACGTGTCTGCTGTCTCCACTACTTCTGACGTGAAACAGTTAACGTTTGCTACTGCGCCTGCAAACGCTAACGAAGTGCCGCGGAACAGGTGTCGGTGCTCGTAGCTAAAGTTGGTAACAAGCAATTGCAAATGACCAGCGCGAATCTGTATAACACTTCGAGCCACACAAACACCTTGCTTCAGTAGGTGTTCCAAGTTACTTTCGGCCACCGCCTCGCCATCGCGTAAGCCACAGCATGTGACGTCGACGAGGACACTGGCTCGTGGAGGAAGTGTTACACTGTCTGCAGAAACACGAAGTAGGTCGTTGCGCCGTTGGCCGTCTTGCACGTCGATTGCTCGTTCGGCAGAGAAAGTGATATGACGCTCTTGCAGATCGATAATCGCGCCGTACTCCTGCAGGAAGTCAACCCCAAGAATAACGTCGTGGGAGCATTCGCGTAAGACAAGGCAGCTCGCTACGAATGTAGATCCTTGAATCTCAACTCTAGTCGTGCAGGCGCCTAGTGGAGTAACGACGTGGCCGCTAGCTGTCCGAATCTGCGAGTTATGCCAGGGCGTGATCACTTTCTTGAGCTGCGTTGCTATTTTCCCGCTTAGTATCGTGTAGTCTGCGCCGCTATCCACTAAAGCACGAACGGCATAACGGCCGTCAATAGTCACTGATATATCCAGCGAAAGCTGGTCGTCCCGTTCAGCTGCAGGTGATGTCGGATCGGTATCTTTCCGTAACTGCGTCCGTCGGTGGTCCTCAGCGCTTCGACCGTCAGCGACCTCGCCCCCAAACATCCCCTCAGTTAGTTTTCCCGGTGGGGACTGGTCGACCGCTCGGGAGAATACCGCTGGGGTGGAGGTGAAAATTGTCTCGGAGACGGCGAACGCGACTGCCGCCTGGCAGGCGGTGGCAAGCGCTGCTGAATGTCCCAGGGTCGCTGGCCCTATCGGGGTGGCGGCGAGTATGCGGAAAAGCCGCGAATCCCAAGGCGCCGGAATGGGCACTGGCGGTACAAGTGGTCAGCCTCACCGCAGTGGAAGCACAGAGGCCGATGATCGGGAGTGCGCCAAACATCCGACTTCCGAGGGGTCGGGCGTCTGTCGTCGACGTAGTGAACCGCTTGCTCCGAACAATGGGCAAATGGAGCGGTATGAACAACGGGCGGCGGCGTGTACACAGCGTCGTAGTACGGTATCGGCTGCGCCGACTGAACTGACACCGTAGGAGGAGCACGAACGAACAGTGGCGGAGAGGAAGTAGGGCGCTTCAGGGCTTCCGCGTAGGTCGCACGGGGGTATTCAGGAGGTACTGCCGCAGCGTTAGCAGGAGGCAAGGTGTCACGGAGCGCCTGGTGCAGTTCGTCCTTGATAATGCTTGCTATGAAGCTTACCGTAGGTTGCGGTGTTACGGCGGCCTTTTGCAACTCTTCACGCACTACAGGGCAGATGAGTTCTCGCAGAGAGTCACCGTTGCTTCCTATGGCCGTGAAAATGTCAGCAGCAGACATGCTGTTCGCTTGCTGCTCATACAGGTTCGAGCGATGCAGAAGCATCTTTTCCATGGTCACGGCCTCGGACAAGAACTCCGCGACTGTCTTCGGAGGGCTCCGTACGAGGCCAGCGAAAAGTTGCTCCTTGACCCCGCGCATCAGACGACGTAACTTCTGTATCGTTGGCGCCTGAGTAAGACGACACACACAGTGGATGGGCATCAGAAAAACGCTTGTCGCTTTATTAGGTGCTCTTTTATAGCATCGTGCGAGAGGGTGCCGCATGCGCCGAAGTAGTTAGGGGAAAGAAGGACGCGCTCGCTATCAGCTCGTCTGCTTCCGTGATAGCCAAGTATGATACATCTCCTTTCCCTTAAAAAAGCAAAAAAAAAAAGTCACAGTTTCGCCCTAAGGGCGAAGCAATGAATGCGATAGCAACACAGCAATGTCATACGAAGTAAGGTGAGCGGCTGTGGTAGCAATGTGAATTGTAGTAAACATGAGCTGATTAAGTAAGCCGGTGTGCTGCGCCGTAAGTAGACCGACATGAAGAGAGACTCGATGACCACGAGAAGGCGCTTGTGAAACGGTGGCGTTAGAGTTACTGTATATGCTCCCTACGGTAGCATATACAGTAACTCTAGGTGGCGTTGATGAGAAGCGCTTCCCGTGGGCAGCGCGTGCGAAGGGACACACTAGGGATGGTAATATCGATGAACGATTAATCGATTAATCGACTAAAAGTACGCCGCAAAACGATTAATCGTCATCGATGTGTACCTTTAATTTAATCGGTTTAATCGATTAAAGCAGTTCGATTAATCGTTTTCCAGACAGTGACTAAAATGGCGTGAAAATTTTGAAATCGTACTGTAGAATGCGGAGTACGAGCAACGACCGCGCGGCTGCGAAGACCGAGAGCGACTGTCGACTGTTTTCCCGAGTCATGTCGAGCTGGCCAAGCGCTTCCCCACTTTACGCGCACGTCACACAGGCTGCCTGGGGCCCGGAGAGAGGCCGCCCCCGTGGAGGAAGAAATAAACTAGGCGAGAGCATTACGTGAGGCAGCTAGTCTTTGCAAGCGAACTCACCGTCAAGCGATTTCCTTCGCTTTTTACTTCGCAGTAGGGTCAACACGTGACCCTGAGTGACAACGTATTGGCCGATAATGTTTGGTTCGCAGCAGTTTCAAATCAGTGCGCACCCGTTCAGCTGCGCTGCTGCCCTGCACCCGGCAGCATTAAACCTATCGCGCGCTCTGATGTGGCGATCACGTGTTGCGCCATTACTTCTTGATGTCAGTCGTGCTGCGATATTGTCTTCTAATTATTCCTTCCTCCATGCCCACCCTCCTCAGTAAGCGCCATTTTTAACATACAGGGTGTTCATTTTTAAGTTTTACAGAATTTTTAGAAATCGCCTGTGGCAGGTAGCATAATTTTATCATTGAGCTGGGTTATTCGATGAGGCACAAATTCGCACGAGAAATCGAAACACATATTCAACTAATTAGCAAAAAATCACTGATTAACTTCTTAGTTAATTACTTTACGACACATATAACAATTTACGAATTGTAGCCGGTGATCTTGTCAGACGTATGCACTTGCAATGAATTTCCAGAATGACACCAGTTTGGAGATATGCGCCATCATACTCGCCGTAAAAATGCACTGTTGTTCCACTTAATTTTTTACCAAAATGCATTGAAGCACAAAAGTAACTGTAACGTCCATGTATTTCGTCCCACACTTTGAGAAATGGTATCTCGAAACTGCTGTCATCCTGGAAATTCATTTCAAGTAGATGCGTCTTGCAAACTCACCGGCTACACTTCGTAAATTGCGATATGTGTCATAAAGTAATTAACCAAGAAGTTCATTAGTCAATTTTTGTTAATTGGTTGAATATGTCTTTTGATTGCTCGTGCTACTAATGTCCACCGCTCAACGATAAGAATTATGCTACCTGCCACAGGCGATTTTAAAAAATTCCGTAGTAGTTGTCACGTAGTAGTTGCGATGAAGAAAACAGTCGCAAAACTGTGAATGACGAAACGGATTTTTTATTGGGCGAGCCTGTGCCCACAAAAGCAAGTTTCACTCGAAGCACAACGATAGCGGCGAACACAATCAGCGATCGTCGAAATCTGATCAGCGGCAAAGCGCGTCGGCTTTTATACATGAGTCATCGAAGGTTCCAGAGTAATCTCTGGTACCCGCGTGTCTTCCAGAAGGTACTAGACAATTGGCGTCGCTCATACAATCAGATTACATAAGCGTCGGTGACAACTGACAACGGATAGAAGCATCGATAACGTTCCAGAAAATTTCTATACATGCAGGCGCTTCCTGCGCCGAGCGATAACGTTTAAGGTGGCGGTCCGGCAGCACCAGCCCCCCGTTTTGAGTACCTTTGGAGCAACCGCGGTGGCTCTTCTACTTAGGATATAAAGTTGTGGTATATACCATAAAAAAGCTTAATTCTTGTATATTCTAACTATAGATAATATTAAGAAATTGATTAATGTGATTTAGAAATAAATGTTCAAGAACAAGCATGAGATGCATGGTTTTTGCGAACTGTGTCTCAGTTGTGACCATATTTAGAAGAAATTACCGCATTTACTGCATTGCGGCTTGCTCTGTAGCTTTAGGACATATTTATTTCCTAGACGCAGCAAAACAATGTTAAATTTTTACTTTTTGGATAATTTGCTTTTGAAGTTTGCCAAAATATCGCAACTTCTGTTGTAAACAGCCCGGCAACTACACGCTCAAGGAAGCTAAATTTTGGACAAATTAGAGATCGAGCAATTTCCAATTGGGATGCAAAATTTCATTTATGTACCTTTCTTGGCTTTCCTAACAATGCGACCGAAATTAAGCAATATTTAGAATTGTGGTCCTACTTTTGCCCATTATTGCGGGAAGGTACTAAAGCTACGGAGGTGCGGTGTAAAACTAATAAAGGTACATTAATGAAATTTAGCGTCCTACATGGAAATTCCTTGAACTCTAATTGTCCAAAATTTAGCTTTCTAGAGCACGTAGTGGCCGGGCTGTTTACAACAGAAGTTGCGATATTTGGCAATCTTCAAAAGCAAATTATCTGAAAAGTAAAAATTCATCATTATTTTTCTGCGTCTAGGAAATAGATAATTATGTCCTAAAGCTACAGAGCAAGCCGCAATGCAGTAAATGCGGTAGTTTCTTCTAAATATGGTCACAACTGAGACACAGTTCGCAAAAACCATGCATCTCATGCTTGTTCTTGAACATTCATTTCTAAATCACATTAATCAATTTCCTTATATTATATATAGTTGAAATCTACAAGAGTTAAGCTTTTTATGGTATATACCACAACTTTATATCCTAAGTAGAAGAGCCACCGCGGTTGCTCCAAAGGTACTCAAAACGGAAGCTGGTGCTGCCGGACCGCCACCTTAACATTTGTTAGCCGGTGAAAAGCGGTCACCGGGGAAAGATAAACAAGTACACGTGTCAATATGAACACTCTGTATATTGCTTATTCTTTCACTAGTCACTAGTGGCAATTATAGTTGACCTCTAACAAATTAAACATTACTCTTTATCAAAATTTATACGCTTGTATGTCTTATCCTGGTTCCACCTTTCAAGCGTTAAAATAGTTACTTACGTCAATAGATAACTGTGTTTCAGCCTTTTTAAAGCGCCCGAAAGAAAAAGTTGATTAATCGATTAATCGACGAAAAACTCCGCATCGAAATCGATTAATCGATGATACGCTAAAGCGACGAACGATTAATCGTTAATCGATTAAAACATTTAATCGACCATCCCTAGGACACACCTGTAGCGCTGCACTGCCGATCCGGGCAGCATTGCATGTGTAGCGTGCGTTGGAAAATGGGGCCCGACTATTACTAACTGAATGAACAAGCGTGGTGTGAGCGCGCACAAACAAACACGAATAGATCACACTGAATGACATGCAGACAACGACTGTCAAAACGCTGGCAGCAAGCATACGCCGCCGCGGGCGAAGGTACGTGCGGTCTATCTCTGCAACGGAAACGGAGCGGCGAATGCACGGCGCATAAAGGTCAGAGCCGTGTGGAGATAAGAGACGGTGCGGACGAGCGACGAGCGCAGTTGTTGGCAGAGTCCCCCCCCCCGTTCCCTCCGGCGCTGGCTTCCTGCTTCCTTGCTTGCGCGTGGGAGATGAGTGCGTTCGCTCTCCGTGATAGCGCGCGTCCCCGCACGCTTCCGCTCGGGCATACGGCGCGCGGTGAAGATTTTATCTATAGGGAACCTGACGGCGACGCCGACGGCAGAAATTCGGTTGAAGTGTCCATATAATTGCTATCGCAATAAAAAGAAAGGAAGAACTTTATGACCACAAAGTAAGAAAGAAGAGCTAGGAGACTTCACGAAAATTAGCTTCGTATTGCAGCCGTTGGGGCTTGTTGCGCTGACGGGTCGACCTGCGGGGCTCTGCTTCCGATGCCTCCACTTTGGGGAAGACCTGTCTGTTGGCTTGCGGATGACCAATGAACCCGTGTGCACTTTGGCCTTGTTCTGGAAGCTCCCGTCTTTCGTTTTGTAGGCTACCATTTTCAGCGTTGCTGTTGTCGTCATCTTCGTCTATCCTGTGGTATTTTTCCTGCGTTTGAAGCAAGTGTTGTCTGTTCCGCCTTAGAAGCCTTCCATTCTCTTGTCTCCACGATATGGGACCGGGGAGCCACATCTTGAAGCACTCTTGCCTTATGTGACCAGTTGTCGTCCAGTATTCGCACCGTGTCTCCTTGGTGCAAAGGGTGCAACGTTTTGCCCTTGGCCTGCTGTTGATGCTTGTGTTGTGGGCGACCAAGCTCAGTGCTGTATTCCGGAACGTTTGTGCGTAGGCGTCGTCCCTGTAACAGTTGGGCAGGTGAATGGCCATCCTCTAGAACAGACACACGATAAGACAAGATCCTAACCAAAAATCGTCGCACGATTCAGGGGTCTTTTTCGTGATGCGCTTAACTATCTGTACTCCCTTTTCAGCAAGTCCATTTGATCTCGGAAATCGCGGGCTTGATGTAATGTGCTCAAAATCATATCGCTTTGCGAATTCAGCAAACTCTTTGGATGCAAATTGAGGCCCATTATCTGTAAATACTTGCACAGGGATACCGTAGCGCGCGAATATAGCGGATGTTTTTTGTACCACCTCACGGGCCGTCATTGTAGACAATTTTTCCACTTCAGGGAAATTGGAGTGCGCATCGAACACTACCATGTGCTCTTCCCCGGCAAAATGAAATATGTCGATACCTACTCTGTACCACGGCATACTGGGTGTCGGGCGCAAAATGAGGGGCTCAGACTGCTGCTTGTACGCATAATTTTGGCATGCGTTGCATGAACGAATCATTGATTCAATGCTACTGTCTAGCCCGGGCCAAAAAAATAAGTGCGCGCGCTCTTGCCTTGCACTTATTCATTCCCAGATGACCTGCGGGCACCTTTGTTAGCATTTCGCTTCTCATGGACTTGGGTATGACAATTTTGCTTCCTTTAAGCAGTATCCCGTCAATGACAGATAGCTCAGCCGTAAACGGACGTAATTCCCCTTCAACCGCTGTTCCACGTGACAGTTGATGCATTACAGTACTCAGATAGAGATCTGATAGCGTCTCGTCCTGAAGGCGACGTTTTGTCGATGGGGTTACCATGCACGAGACGACACGAACTGCATGAACCTCGATGTCCTCCGTTGCTTCCGGGTTTGGTGAAAGGGTAGGCGCACGGGAGAGCATGTCGGCCAGGAGCAGGTCCTTTCCAGGAACGAACTGCAAGTCATAATCGTATTTTAGAAGGCGAACAAAGAAATGCTGTAGTCTGGGTGGCATTTCTCCGATGTATTTTTTTGCGATGGCCAACAACGGTCGGTGGTCCGTCTCTATGAGGATCTTGCGGCCATAAGTAAACTGGTGGAATTTTTCACAGGCGAACACTATGCCAAGCGTTTCCTTCTCGATTTGCGAATATCGCGTTTCGCTATCAGTTAGCGTTCGCGAGGCATACATAACTGGGCGCCATTCATTCTGGTGTTTTTGCAATAGCGATGCGCCAATGCCGATGGCTGACGCGTCTGCCGAGATCTTTGTTTCTTTAGTTTCATCAAAAAAAGCCAGGAGCGGCGGAGATGTTAATGCCTCGCAGACGTTTTGCCACTCGCGCTCATGGGCTGTGGTCCACTCAAAAACAGTATCGTCCTTGACGAGGCTTCGTAGCAGCGCCGTTTTATCGCTTAAGCTGGGTACATACTTTCGAAAGTAGTTAACAACACCCATCATTCTTCTCACAGCATTTTTGTCTTCCGGCGCGGGCATGGCTCGGACGCCTTCAATCAATTCGGGGCTTGGGCGCACGCCGCCTTCATTGATTATGTCACCTAGAAATGTTATCTCCTTCATACCAAACACACATTTTTCAGGATTAAACGTGAGTCCTGCTTTTTCTGCCTTTTCTAGCGCGGCACGCAAACGTTGGTCATGCTGGGTTTTGTCAGTACCCCAAATGAGGACGTCGTCGACGTAAACGCGTACTCCTGGGATACTTTCAAAGATCTCAGTCAGCGTCTTTTGAAAGACCTCACTGGCAGACGAAATGCCGAACGGTAGCCTTAGGAACCGATATCGCCCGAAGGGAGTGGCGAACGTGCAGACGCGCGATGTAGCTTCATCAAGGGGTATCTGGTGAAAACCCGAGTTGGCATCCAGTCGCAAAAAAAATCGAGCCCCTGACAGCTCACTTTCTATATCTTCGCGGGTAGGCATCGGGTAGTGCTCACGTAATATATTTTTGTTTACTTCTCTAGGGTCCATGCATACTCGGAGAGCGCCGTCTTTTTTTCGTACCACAACCAGGGGACTTACCCATTCAGTGGGTTCTTCAACTTTTACGATGATGGACGCTTTCTCCATGCGTGCCAGCTCGTCACGCAATGGTTGCTTCAGTGCCAAATGTACTTTCCGAGCAGGTTGTACTACTGGAACCGCGTCTGGTCGCAGAACCATCTTGTACAGGCGCTCTCAGAATAATTCGGAACGCCGGACACGCAGCAGCGCGCCGGCGGAGTATGCGCGCAGAAAAGTAGTACCATGGTCTGCGCGTGCGCAGTCTCCCTAGCAAGCAAACGTTGCTCCGTATTGCACCTAGATTCGCGTTCTGTTGCTACAAAACGGTGCCCTATGTGTCCCTTAGCGTTTTGATAAGGGGCGCTGGGTGGGTGGTGTCTGTGACAAGCCGCGTGTGCGGATGCACGCGCGTTGGAGCAGAAGCCGTCGTGCGTGCGTGTTCGTGTGCTTGGATGACTTTTTTCTTTTGCTACTTTGCTTCCTATTTATCATATGATCAGATTATTTCTGGTAGGCGACTGTGACTAACGCTCGCAAAGGACGGTGGTTTCATCTGACGAAACCGTGAGCATATAGGTGGCCAGATTGATAAAGAGATACGAATATATTTGAACCATGCCAGTGACACGAAGTTCACCTTTTTCCTATCGAGGCAGCATGCCGAAAAGAGTAGCGATCGATGTGCGGAGAAGAATAACTGAGCTCTGGTTACAAGAGAAATCTCAGCGCGAGATATGCCACCTCACAGGGAAGTCTTTAAGCGCGGTCAACCGCATTATCCAGGCATACAGGGATGAAGACGGCCGACTATCAGATGCACCACGATCCGGAAGACACAGATGCACGTCGGAAGAATGCGACCTTCTCATTGTTGTTGCAGCAGTCACCGATCCTTTTCAGAGCGCCGGCCAGATTAAGGCAGCACTGAACCTGCAAGCCAGTGAGGAGACAATCAGAAGGCGCATGCGAGAAGCTGGTCTTCGTGGATTTGTCGCGGCGCAAAAGCCACACCTGACAGATCGACAAAAAGCCCAACGCCTCCAATTTGCCAGGGCATATGAGCACTGGACTAGAGAAGAATGGACGCAAGTGATATTCTCGGATGAATCGACATTTACGTCGCGGTGGGATCAAGAGCGCCGCGTATGGAGACCATACAACTGCAGGTATTTTATTTTCTTTTTGATCTTTGCCACACCAAATCTTCCGGCGCGCAAAAGGGTTTCATCTAGACAGACCAATATTTATTTTTTCTCATCGTGTAGGTACGAACCCGGGTATGTTTCTGAGACCTACAGTAGCGGCCGCTGTGCTGTCAACGTGTGGGGAGCAATCAGCAAAGAGGGCCTCGGTCCGCTAGTCCGGCTGTCCCCATCGTTCACAGCTGACGCCTACTGTGAAATTCTGGACTACCACCTGGTGCCATACGCTCTGGACGGGCCATTTAAAGATGGCTGCTACTTCTTCCAGCATGACCGGAGCCCGGTGCACACCGCCAGAGCTGTGCAAAATCTGCTTCAAGAGCGTGCCGTTTGTGTCCTTGACTGGCCTCCGAAAGGTGCAGACTTGAATCCGATAGAGAATGTGTGGGGCGCAATGAAGGAAAGTTTGTCCCACATGAATCTGGGAAGTGCCAGTGCTGACGAGCTCTGGCTCGCCAAAACCCGAGAATGGAAGCGCCTTAGTGAGAAGAAGGACTTCGTAGAAGCGCTCTACGAGTCTATGCCACGCCGGCTACAAGCTGCAGTTCGCGTGGACGGCGCATTCACGCGATATTAAAGCTGAGAATAACAATCGATTCTTTAGATTCTTTTCTTTTTTATGGGAAAATAAACCCAATGTTCTTCCTGATATTTAATTCTGTTTATTTTACATTCCACTCGCACAGCCTCTCTTTCTTAGCGTTGTCTACCGCCGAGCAAATTGTAGTCTACCGCCGAGCAAAAGAAAATAGCTGTCTGCGCCAACAAATAAAGACATGGGATCAAAATGTAAGAATACTCGCTACCAAACAGCCAGATTCCGTAATTGATTGGTGCACAAATATGCGCAGACGTCCTAATGTGATGCGCAAATCAAAGATTGTGGTGTCGTGTAGAGCTTAAGATAGCATCTTTTTGATGGAGGCGAAAATGCCCGAGGGCCGTGTGCTTAGATTTAGGTGCACGTCAATGAGCCCAGGTGGTCGAAATTTCCGTCGCCTTTCACTACGGCATCTCTCAATTTCGTGGTTTTAGGGCGTTAATCCCGAACAATTACGATTATAGCACTCATGCAGTCATGAAATTGGACTTGACGAACATGGCGCGTTATTTAATTTCGTGAACTGTTTTATTACCGCGATCACCGACACACCTGTAAGGGAGCGGTCGTGTAATAGTCCAAATTGAACTCTTATTACCGAGCTAGTAGTACCATGGATGGAAAGATAACTAAGTAGGAACTAATACTTCGTAGAACAGACAGACATGGTTGAAAAGAAGGCAGGGATGACCTTGTGCGTTTGCCGCTTCAACCTCAAGTAGTATCCCAGAATGAATGCAGATAGTGACGAGAACACGCCGCAAGGAATCGAATTGAGGTGCGCAGTACGATACAGGGCCTGGTCCGTCCAGCCCATCTTGTCATAATGCTAAAGGGCACCTAGCGCTACCATTTGGTGCAAGACAACGCCAATCGAGATGCACTAGGGAGCGAAACTAGCTGGCTAGGGAGGCCGCGCATGCGCACACCTTGCGTGCATTTATCCGCCGGTGCGCTCCGCCGGCGAGCGGCTGCGTGCTCGTTGTTCCGAATTATTCTGGGAGCGCCTGTACGTAGACGTACAGCACAAAACGTGGGATTAAGTACTTGCGTACGTAACGTTTGCGTACAACACCGCGACGCAAGAGACGACACGATTAACGCCGTTCTACCTTGTTTACGTTCGTGAACTCCAGACCAGCTCGAAGCGATGCTTCCATGCGACAGCTTTGATGATCTTGACCAAGACGCCGAGCTCTTCGTGAAGCTCGCCGAGGAAGCACGCCAACTGGCTCGCACGAACATCAGAAACAGCAGTGCATCGCACACGCCACTAACCCCTCCGCTCGACAAGTTCAGTACCAACCCGGAGATCGGGTTCTGGGCTGAACTCCTGTCCGCTGCTAAGGACTATCCGAGGAACTTCTCAGCCGGTACTTCGGACCTTATAAGTGCTGCGGCGAGTGAGTGACGTCAACTACGATGTTCCTCTGACGGCAGCCAACCAACACGACGTCGAAAGACACTCCCCGAGATTGTGCACGTTGGGCGGCTGAACCATACCACACTCCATAACCACCATAGTTTGCGGACCATGCCATTACTTTTGTGTTATTTTTGTCGTAGACAATCATTGCCTCAGTGCATTGCCCTGCGTTCTATGACTGCGCGTCAGCAAGCGTTTGTGTATACATGTTCTCCACGCGTACATGGCGAACTTCCATGTTCGCCCTGTAGTGTGTGTGCTTCTTTTAGCATCGAGTCGTGCTCTTCCGAGGAGGGAGAATAATGCCACACCTTGCAACATGTGCTACATAATTAGAAAGCCGAAGACGCGCGCTAGTACACGCGCAATGCGCCGGCACCTGCTTTGACTGGTGCCAGCGAAGAAGCAGACGAAATATCTCCGATCCACGCGCGGTGCTGAGTTTTTGCGTTTGATCTGCTGCCGGTCAGAGACTGAACTCAACGCTTCAGGTCACCTGTTCTCCTAGAACGTGACAATATTTATCTGTCACTTGAAAAAAGTTTAATTCCATTTTATATTACTGGAGCTTTAACAATCCGTACCATAGCTAACATCAGCGCTGGTGAATCTTTACACGCTAATTTTTGAGACTGATTGCTGTTGCGTCCTCAATAGACCGGCGCATTCTTAGATTGATTCCCAGCGAGGCAGGCTGTTTCATTAGCGTCGCCCTACGTTGACAATGCCGACACCGACGTTGACTTGCAAACAAGCGCCCCAAATTGCAGTGCGCATCGTTTGTGTGATTCCTCCGATGCCACCGCCTTCATCAGCCCGCCTATCCGTGAACGCGGCGGGGCACCAGCTGGGACGCGATGACAAAAAAGCTCACGAAGCGACCACAACCGCCACCTTTTGTGGAAGCGGGGACCAGCGCGAAGGTCACTCTCCCGACCCTTGCAAGACAATTGTCACTGAGAGAAAGAAACCAAGGAGACGACTTTCGTAGAAGGAGTGTGAATCCCTGTTTCCAGATTGCCTCGTCCTTGCTTCAAAGGTGCAACACAAGAGGCGGAGTTCTGTAAACACACGAGCCCTCTGATTGGCCGCACCAAGGCCATCAGATTCCCTAGTCGGGTCAAAATAGGAAGACCAATGTTTTATAAGGAGACACTTTGGGTGCAGTGGTGTGTCCTGAGGTGTTCTGATATGTGCTAAGACATGTAGTGAGCTGAGACTTTCAAAGTGCTCTCTCGAAAGAGCAAACTAACGTTATTGGAAATTATTCTTCGACGTTCTCAAAAGCTCAACAACATGATACGACTACACAGGAATAGGCACTGGCTGTTGTGATGGCGCTCGACGTCCCGTGCCACGCATATAGCAGCTCCAGAGCAGCAGAAATCGACAAACTCGCAGGTCAGCTGGTCACAACAATATTTTGCGTCTCTGACGGCTCGTGGTCCCACCTCTGCAGGCAAAAACATAACTATCCCCACTTTCATAGACGAACTCCGTAAAGATACATAGAGGGTCGCCACTTACAGGTTTTCACAGCGACCAACTGTTAACCTACCTCTGGAACTGACCCAACAAGGGAAGAGGGGCGTTAGATCCGTTAAATACAACACTTCAATTTCGGTGCAAGCCATTGAGCCGACGATAAGCTTCCTGACCCAGGTGCTGTTTACTTGTTTCACATCTCAGAAGTGAACGATCTGCTCATGGACCCATTTACACCTTCTGGGAAAGTACCGGAGACTTCACTTGCGATAATTGCGAGATCTGTTTGGCAGAAAGCTTGGTGTCAAGGTTTTGAAGCTGTAGCGCGACAGTCCGCAGTCAAGATGACACGATGGATTCCTGAAAACTTTTGGGACGAGAAAAGTCGAATAAAGGGGAAAATATAAAAGAAGAATGAAGCACTACATTCAAACCAGCCACCATTGCCCCATTAACAGGGTCAAGTATTGTCCAAGAAGTAATAAAATGGTCATCAGTAATCATTCGCAGCTGCAATTTGAAGTAATTAATCTAGATTTTGCCGAAATCAAAACTCGAGGGGAGAGAGTCAGTAACACTGAAGCACTCCTGGTTGTATGAGATGAATGCACGCGCAAGGCACCTGCAAAGCCAAGAAAGGAAGATGCCTATTCTGTTCTAGCAAAATTATAGCAAAGTAGGTTCAAGAACACGAAGGCAGTGGTGTCCGCAATGCACCAACGTTCGGCTGCCAGAATTCGCTGGAATGCGCCCGTGAAAGAGGAATTACCTTACGATTTGGCGCCCTACCAACCTGAAGGAAATAGCCTAGCTGAGAGACTCATTTGGCGCCTGAGGACATTTATCGCAATACACCCTGATTTGCATGTTGGATTCAAGTATGCCTTGGAAGTGGGAGTCAGATATCGTAACCATTCTCATACCTTTGGGATAAGAATGCACGTGTAACTTTGCTGGATCAAGCAAAAGCACTTGCCCCCGGCAGTCTACGACCTTGTAATCGCAGAAAATGTATATCTATCGGAAAAGAGCAAGGTGTAAGAGGAGCTTATGCGCGACACATCAACCATGAAGCGACACTACGATCTGCGCCTATAGCTCCAAGATGCCTGTAGCAGAGCATGGAAACACATGTTTACTTCTGAAGATGTTTAGATATACCAAAGTCAAGATATACTGGTCGGGTACAATGTGATGAAAGCCGATGAACAGCAAGAAATTATGATTGCTACTTCATTGGGGACTAGATAAAAAAAAACGAAATAGCAGCAGTGTGAAACGTCGTAACGAAGTCATGTTTGCCGAGCACATCCTGTGCTCTGGGCGTCGCAGATATCAGCGGGACATTCTCTGTCCAACCTGATACAACTACTATCCACGCTGTGCCGATTGGGTACTTGATTAGCGTCCATTCTGCGACAATTCAGCGACACCTATTAAAATTATAAACGACTGGCAACCCTTTGCCACCTTCAGTGAGCACTGAAGTACAGTTGCCATGCGGTCGCTAATAAACCCATTCTGCTTTCTTGTACAGGTTGGCACAAGTCCTTCCTATCTGCCTAAGAAATCTGATGACCCTATCTTGCTGCTCATTCTGGGCTCAAGTGTGATTTACGCTATGTGTCGGAGTGATTTGCGGTGTATCATGATTTACTGGGCCTCGTCCATTCATTTATTTTTGATACCCTGAATCGCCGCGGCATTGGAGAGGGGAGTTGGTGGACAATATGTAAAGAAAGAGAATAACGGAATGAAACGTGCAGCATATATACTATTAGCAAGAAATTGTGAGAAATTAGTATAACTGAATGGAACAACTAGAACAATAATAACTGAACTGAAAAGAAATAAGACAGCACGGTATGCAATATTAGCGACTAAAGATAAACGAAAAAGAAATTTTGGAAAAGGAGAAAGGAAATGTCGCAGTTTCACCCGAAAGGCGAAGCATCAATTGCGATAGCAAATTATTAGAGAGCTGTGCGGAGTAGTAGTTTTATGAGCCGATAAACTTGGACATGTAGCAGCGCCAGCAACGCGCAGAACTGTTGTCGACGCCGCCGGCGTTTGCCCGCGTTCGCACCGAACGCGCGCGGCGTTGGTGTCTGTTGCCGGTGCCTCTATCGGAGGCTTTCTTTCTGACCCACTCTTACTGCCTCAGTATACACTTCGACCTCTGTCGAAGAGCAGCTATTGCCCTTGCCATCACGCAAACTTCCGCGGAATTCATTTTCAGTGACTCCATGCCTGCAGTCAACAACTACGTGGTTGGACGGGTGGCACCCCCGGCCTCCGGTATCTTGCGTTCCTACACTGTTCCCTCTCGCCCAATCCAAATCATCTGGGTGCCCGCTCACGCGGCCAATACTAGCAACGAAGCGGCCAATTCCAAGGCTCGCGTTCGACTGACCGAGCCAGCCCGCCCCCGCCGAGGATGGATATGCGCGACGCGCGCCTCACGTACCGCTATATCACCTTGCACTACCGTCTCCCTCGTCTCACCTTCGCCCCACCGCACAAATCCCTTTCCAAGCACCACCAATACTAGTGGCGCCACCTTCAGGCCTACACCTGTCTTACTCCCGCACGTCTTGCCCTCTTCCACCCCGGGACGTACTCGCCGGCCTGCCGCTTATGTGACAGCTCCGGCGCCGATTACGATCACATCTTATTCTCCTGCCTGACACACTTGCCCCCTGCCTCTTGGCACCTAACCAGTCCGCAGCAGTGGGAGGCTGCTTTGTCCAGCACCGAGCCGGATCTCCAACTCCGGCTGGTGGCCTGGGCAGAGGACGTCGGGACTAGGCACGGCCTGGACGCCACAACCGCCAGCCTGAAGGCCGCACACAACGCTGCGTTTTATTTTCTTTACTTCGGGCATTCTCAATACAAGTTTTCCACCACCACCACCTCGGAGGTTTTCGACGAGATCAGAAAGGGACACTCGTCGAGCAGCGTCGGAAGTCTTTACCACCTTCTCGCCTCGCAACGTTTTATTGCGATAGCAATTATATCGACACTCAAAGAGGATTTCTGCCGTCGGCGTCGTCGTCGCCGTGTGGTTCCGTATGACGTCAACGGCGATGAACTTGTCGCCGCGCGCCGGACGCTGTATGTTCTTCTTCTTTCTGGGGTTTTACGTGCCAAAACCAGTTCTGATTATGAGGCACGCCGTAGTGGAGGGCTCCGGATTAATTTCGACCGATTAAAAGGGAGCGAGGGACGTGCGCTTATTCACGGGGAGGGAAAGCACGGCGGAGAACAAGCGCATGTTCTGCGCACTGTCGCTTGCCTGAAGGGCTGCAGAATAAAAGTCGTCTCTTCCCTCCTTTACAATCACCATTATCTAGAGAGCCAACGCGACTTACTTGGTTGGGGGACGGGAGTGGAGGGGAGGGGACTTTAGCTGCGGCACCAAATGCTTATTTAAGTAAAAAACGCTGTGGAAGGCGAAAAGGTGGTAATGACTTCCGACGCTGCTAGACGAGTTCCGGTTCTGATCTCGTCAAAAACCGTCCGAGCTGCCCCCTGAGCCCTGGCAACAGTCATCAACGCCGCGCGCATTCGGTGCGAACGCGGGCAAAACGGCGACGGCGTCGACAACAGTTCTGCGCGTTGCTGGTACTGCGGCATGTCCAAGTTCATGCAGCTGATAAAACTACTAGCCCTACTCCGAATAGCTCTCTACTAATTTGCTATGGCAATTGATGCTTCGCCTTTCGGGCGAAACTGCAACCTTTTATATAAGTACGTGTTTGGTGCCGCAGCTAAATGTCGCCTCCCCTCCCCTCCCTCGCTCCCTCCCTCGTGTCACTGAGATTGGCTATTATGGCTTCGTGTCCCACGTTGCCAAAGGCTCCTCCCATCCATGCATGTGAGCTCGCAGCGTGGTCTGTGAGAAGGGAGGAGCCTTTTCGCACTCGCAACAGGGCAGAAAAAAATGCGAATTGACGCAACACTCAGGCTAGAAACGTGCTGCTTAGCCACAGCCAGGGCTGAAGACTACCCAAGCTGGTACTGCCCAGATACTTTTCTCGCCGCCACCAGGCGCCACTACTATACCTCAAACTCCAGCACAAGACGCCCATAGCCCGAGGTCACTACAACCGGACACTGTAAGACACGCCAGAAGACCCCAGTCCAGACACACTACACACTTACTACAATATACTTCAGCAGTACCGCCTGTCGAGAAGAACGATGCCGCCACCGCACCCATACCTCACAGAGTTGAAGAAACCACGGCGTGGAGGCAACTCCAGATAGAGCACTGCTCGGGCCGATTTCTTCAGCCCGGGCCCGGCCCGGGCCCATTTTTACATTGGGCGGCCCGCCCGAGCCCGATGAAAACTTTTATGGCGAGACCCGGGCCCGGCCCGGGCCGGAAATTATGTACGTTACCCGGCCAGTCCGGCCCGCCACCCCTTTACCTTAGGCCCGAGCCCGGCCCGAGCCCGACTCGAAACCGGCCCGAACCCGGCCCGAGACCGAGAAATAATGCTTTTCAGATTTGAGACGCCCGAGAATAACTCGCTGCACTTCACATGCACACCACCAGAAAGTCCCGAGCCCGGCCCGGGCCCGCGTCAAAAAAACCCGAGCCCAGCCCGGGCCCGGGTCAAAAAGCACACACAGTGCCCGAGCCCGGCCCGAGGCCGTGAAAAAAGCTGTTCTACCCAGCCCGGCCCGGCCCGGGCTTTCGGGTAAGCCGGAGCCCGTGCAGTGCTCTAACTCCAGACCAACACCTATCCTCACCATCACGATCCTTCACGCGATGTACCCCACCCTTTATCAGCCCCTTTGTCTTTCTGTACAGAGCGAGATACCCTCTACCATACCACATGGGTATGCCAAAATATCCCCAATAACTCCCCCAATCGAAACGCAACGCACGAGCAGTGCGAGATGCTGCTGACCAGCTCGGCAGTGAAGGATCAGAGAAAGCCAATCGCCAGAGCCGAAAGTGTTGCCACCGCTGCTGAGGCCCTGGACTGAAGGCTCCACCCACCACGGGATTGACGCCTCTCTAGGCCCATCAAAATAAAGTTCTGCCTTTATCCCTGTTCGTCCAACCTGTTTTCTTCGCTTGAATCAATTCCAAATCTATATGCGCATTTTATTGTGCGCAACTACGCCCTCAACGCAAGTTTCTCAGCAATCAATCATTCTTTCGAACTACCTCGCAAATAGACGGAAAGGTGCTCGACTGTGCCTCTTTCATAAAATCTTCTATCATTTTGCAGAGCTAAAAGGGGCTTGTCGCTGCCCCTTCATGCATTTTCTACAGCATTGATCACAGTCTGAAAGTCAATGTGCCCAGTTCCCGCACACACGAGTGCGCACATTTCTTCATACCGAAGACTGCCTCTCAGTGGAATCACCTGCCAGCCTCTATCGCCAGCAACCCCGAAGAGTTTTCATTCAAGACCACCATTTATACGTTGTTCAATGGCTAACCACTCCTCTCTGTAGCGCCACAGTGGCCCTGAGAGTTTCTAAATAAATAAATAAATAAATAAATACCGTATCATCCGAGGAGGAATGAAAACAGAAGTCCTAGAGGATGCGATGTTCCCGTCAAGAAGAAGAAGGAGACTGAAAAGACACGAGCGGCTTGAGGAAGAGGAAGCACGGGTGAACCAGTCTAGATGGACGATTGTAAGTATATTAGTGTATTTTAACTCCTACTTTATAACTACATCTTAACTCTTTCTGTTAAATGCAACAAAATAAATGAAATTCTGTGCAGTGCTTGCCTAGAAAACCCTTTCTCGTTTCGCACGTATTTAGATAGGAGACCCCGCGCTAAACTTCCTCTTAAAGGACCCCTCACCAGGTTTACACGTTTTTAATGAACAAGTTTAGTGTATTCATTGCACGCTAATGATCATGTTTGCAGAGTATTGCGCCCTGTGTGCTGCGAAAAGAGCTGAAATTTCAAAGGAAACGCAGAGCGTATTCCTTTCTAGGAGGCCTCGCTCTCAAGCAGAGTCAAACGCACAACTGCCGCTTCGCCGTGCGTGTTTCGTCAAACATCCTGACTAATCATCCAATGCCGAAGGCGCAACGCCGCAAGAAAGAAGGCAGGGCTCGATGAAGCGGTACTCCTCTCGGCTCCGGTTAGGGAAAAGGCAGGAATGAAACACCGTTCCGGAACTCTGCTAAGAGGGTGTTACGTATCAGGGGCGGCTGAAGACTATCCTCTTTCGACGTCATTTGCAGCGAAGCAAGCAGATATGCGGCAAATTTTTTTTCAAGCTTACCAATCTTCGACCCTAAGTGAAATTTCCGCACTCTCTTCTCGCTAAAATTTACATTTGTCTCTCAAATGCAGTAAATTACATTGCCAACACCTAGGGGCTATCACGCGAAATCATTTCTGCGTTTTACGAATATCTCCGTGCGTGGCAACATGGTTGGCCTTGTATTTGTTGGTAGTTGCGTGCTACCACGCACCCTTCATGCCTGGTAGTCTTTGTGGCGCTCGCCTTTGTCTTGTAGCTGGGCAATTTAGCACTTCCACAGCCGAATGATGCGACTAGTCCTCGTCCGCTGGCTCCGCCGCAATACCAGATTATCGTAAGTACATATGTCAGTATACAAGAGGCATTCGTGCTTTACTGAGGCTGTTATGAAGTGGTGTGCTGCCGCTGCTGTGGTCGCTTAAGATTTCTAACAAAGTTTAAGAGGCATTTTCGGCGAGTGAAACAAATGTGCTTGCTAATTTCCAAAGAAGTGTTCCCATAGTGAAAGGTTATCTTCTTGACCTTTGCAACTAAGTTAAGGAGAGCATGTGAATGACATTGTCCAAATCGACTGGTATAGGCTTGTGGTGTAACACTTTCAAAGAGATTTAAGCGTTGCGTGTGGCAGATAGCACAATTATAGTTTAAGTGCTGGTCTACTCGAAGAGACGGACATTACTTGCAGAAAAATATAAAATGCATTGTCGACTAATTAACAAAAAAGTCGCAGTTTCACCCGAAAGGCGAAGCATCGATTGCGATATCAAATTAGTGGACAGCTATACAAATTAGTTACAACTGGATCCACCTTGCGAATTCCATGGCTAGAACTTGTAAATTCCAATATGCGCCATAAGGTAATTATTTAAAGCTGAATTACTGATTTTTTGTTAAATATTCAATTATGCACTTCAATTTTTTGTGCATGTAGGCCGGCTCACAAACTAAATTGTGCTATCTGCCATAGGCAACGTTTTTAAATGTACGCCGAAACAACCGGTATATTGCCACTAAAGGAAGTATATGCAAGCGGATAGGGGATATATGTCATTGCAATACCAGCGCGTTGCAAGCTCCAAAGCCATTTGTCGGTTCGAAGCATTGCCAAACACTTATCTGTCCGGTAAATTTTTTTAGCGGCATTGCCTACCCTGCCACTCGAAGCAGCTGCAATGCATTATATTATTTCTCAAGGAATATGCTCGATGTCATAAAAATGCATGGAGAATAAAGTTTTAACTGAGCCTTGAGCAGGATTGTAGAAAAACTCGCTTCTACACATTATGACGACTCATTCTACTCAACTAACGCTGGAGTGCAGGATTGCTTTGTCGAACACCAAAACACTGTGACCAAGTAAACTAAAAGACAAGAAAAAAAATTAACTCACACGGAAGGGCAAACGTATTCCCACATAAGAAGGCCAAAATTACCACAAAATGCATCGGTGTCATTCCTCTTTCTTCAGAGGTTTTACCTGTATAGGGAACGGTAAAAAGTAACCTCATTTATAGTCGAACAAATCAAACTGAGTCCACCATCAAAAAAGCCAATGCTGCATCAGCGGTGGCGAAAGCTTTTCAATCGAAAGCCATCACCCTGCAGTGGACATAAATATAGGCTGATGATGATATAGGCATAAAATTGGCTGTCTATACAAGGTAAATATACCTGGTAGCGAAGCTTCCATAGAAGCCCATACGTTCAAACCATGGCGGTTCATCTGCGGTTCATGGGGCTTAGCGCCATCTCTGTGAGGAGGGAAAACTTACGGCGGCAGAAAACAATAATTTTACGTCATATCCGTTAAAAACCGAAGTGACGTCATTTTGTTTTCAAAGGCGTGAAATTTGTTTTCGAAGACCTACCCTTAGAGCTGTACATTCATATGCCCCGCCATTCGACTTGATGGGCGTTTCGAGCTTTCAGCGCGGAAAGTCATGCAGGAAAAGTTCAGCCGTGCGGGTGTCGAAATCGCATCGCTGCACGGAACACACTTTCTTTGGAGGCCGACGAGCGCTTTGGGCGTAGAAGGCTCATCCTTTCGTCGGACGCCAAGCCCGTCAGCCAGCGCTGTCCCACGGAAACAACTGAAGTAAGCAACTATCTGGCTGTCGCAACTCACTACTTTTGCCAGAACAGCTTAAGAAACATTGAAACTACCCGCGTCACCAAATTCAGACAAACGCCGACAAGCAAGCTACACAATATGTGAGGGGGGCGTGAACTTTACGAGCGCGCCTTTCTGTCCACTTCACGAGCTGCATTGCATTACAAGTGATAGCGGTGGGCGCTGAAAAAAGGTGGGCGCTGAAAAAATATATTTATTGATAATGATCAAGTAAAATAGAGTTGTTCTTTTTTCGCCATGCGTACATGAAATTGATTAGGAATTTTATTTTCTTTGAATGAATCTAACTGTGTCTCACTTTAATTAAAAAACGCTCTTTTCTTTCCCAATGTTTGTTCCCTGCAAACATAGTCGCGCTTCAATCGCTGCTCCCATAACCACCCTTGCTGATGTCGGTTACAATTCGTTCTGAACCGCGTTTCGTACGAAGCTTCACGATCATTTGGATCGACCTTGGACTATACTCGGGAGAATTGTTCCTGTGGCAAACTCGGAAGAAGTCGACATGGCGCATTGTTATTTATAATGCACAGGTACAAAAAAAACATCCAAAGATGGAACTTTCCTCGAGTGTTCATCTCGCCTGTCGCTATGTCATTAAGGTCAGCTTGTCTACTGCAGACCGAGAACCTCTCCCATGAAAATCTTTGTTCACAACGCGTGCTCATAGCATTTGCATCGCTTTCGGGTGGTGTTGCATTTGTGTTTTGCACCATCATTTTTATTAAAAACACGTTTATTTGAAATAATATTGGTTGAAACTAGCAAACTTTCTGCGACATTTCGCACTTTTCACTATTGCTTTGGTATTGTAATCAATATAATGACTTTTCGCATCAGTCAAAGGCTATGACAACGGTGACTTTTTAATTTACAAAAAGAAATGTACTCAAGACGGCGCCTTGAAGTTTCCTCTCGCGGTGCGGTAAGCAGCGAAGTGCACAAGAATGGCAGTGCCGGCGTTTGCGTCGCTCAAGCGGATACCTGTGGCGCGCGCAACGCTATCGATGATATTCGGCCGCTTCTCAGCCAGAAGAGTCGGGCTGAGTCACTTGCGTGATCACGATATAGCGATAACGCGGCCTAGAGCGTGCGCTCATCATCACTGGTAGGGTCGCGTGTGTTGTCTCAAGGTAGAAAGCAAGCGCGTGGGCGCCAATATACGATGACTCATTCAGTTTCCCGAGGACACGCATCCTATCTAATGAAGCAGACGACAGCCTGCGCGCATGCAGACGACGGAAGCGAGAAACGTTTTTGATGGATAATCGTACGCTTTGAGCTAGCGGCTTTATTTTTACTGGGGAGGAAAACTGTTTTCATTTATCAAGAATGCTAGGTTCAATGCCTACATTACAGTTTCTTAGGCGAAACGTCCAATTTGCGTATCGTTACAGAAGCAAAACGGGGCAGCAGCGCCATTTTGTAAGCGTCGCGCCTAACCGTCACGCTCGAAGAAAAGGCCGACTGTCCAGATAGCGGCTATAGTCGCGCTTCAATCGCTGCTCCCATAACCACCCTTGCTGATGTCGGTGACAATTCGTTCTGAACCGCGTTTCGTACGAAGCTTCACGACCATTTGGATCGACCTTGGACTATACTCGGGAGAATTGTTCCTGTGGCAAACTCGCAAGGAGTCGACATGGTGCATTGTTATTTATAATGCACAGGTACAAAAAAAAAAAACTTCCAAAGATGGCACTTTGCTCGAGTGTTCATCTCGCCTACACTCCTGGAGCGATCCAGGGCGTTCGCTTTTGGTCGTCACTTAATTTCGCCCCTCTCCGATATCGTGTACTCTATTCTACATTCCCTGATGTGGGATGCCGAGAACAAATGAGGCCGGAAGACCAACATTTGATTCCTAACCACGGCCGCATCATCGCCTAACAATACGTTTCTTTCCATAGTTGGTAGGGGCATCGAAAATTTTTTTAATTTTTTTTAATTTTGCCTGTCGCTATGTCATTAAGGTCAGCTTTGTCTACTGCAGACCGAGAACCTCTCCCAGATATCTTTAGTGACTCTTGTCTTCCACCATCCGACTTCGAACTACGGCTGAAACTTTGCACAGGTCACATCTCTTACTTTTGCTGTCGTGATAAGCTACATTTGTTTGCCCTGGGACGCCGCATGTTTCTCCAACAGGCCCCCGATTATCTGCGCAAGGCATCGCATGACCGGCCTAACGCCGCTGCTTCCATTTAATACACAGTTTTAGTTACACGTACGTAGGGACGTCACGTAGGCAAACGCGAAAAGTCTACGTGCCTTACGTGCACGCCATCTGAAACGCTTTTAGCTACACGTAAGCGACGCGCGCCATGAGGGACATGTAGCCCCATCTATCAGGAAATCTGAACACTGCGGTAGTCATTTCAATCCAAGATCAGTGTTTCAGCCAAGCTAGCGATGTGCATTGTTGCGTGCCGGTCATAGTATCCGCAATGCCTGGAAGTGTGTTGCGCAAGCGTTACCTGCTGTCATCGTTGCCCTCGGATACCAGTTATCCTGTCGCCGTGCTTCGATGCAAGCCGTCTGCTCGCGCTCGGCACGCTATCGCTTGTTCGTGATCTCGCGAAACCTCTGCTCAAAGCTGTCTACGTGCGCAAGAAACACATGCGAAAAATCGAATCTCACGTACGTCCGTGAGACCAGCGCGCGGCCGCTACGTTCTGCGCATGCCCACTGCTTACACGTAGAAGCTCTACGTACGCAAAGCTTCTACGTACGTCTAACTAAAACTGTATAATGTATTGACACGTATACTTGATTATCTTTCTTCGGTGACCGCTTTCACCTAAAGCCCCTATATATAAAAAGTAGCGCCATTCTTAGATCTTGCCGCCACCGCGCTCACCCCGGCGTTTCCTCCTCGCCGCCTCCTGTCGCCCCAGCCTCCTCCGCTCCCCCATTGGCCAATCCGTGTCACGTGGAAGCACGCGTTGCGCTTTTGTATATATATATATATATATATATATATTCTTTCCAGCGTGCTCCGACCGCCATTCTCGGGCCTGTGCGACGAAAGTGCTGTACGCACAAACGGATCAAACGTGTTAGGGACAAGAATGCCAACACAACGAAGTTAACTTCGTTGTGTTGGCATGCTGCTGCACCTTAAGTTGCTCCAACCGACAAGGCGAGGGCAAAAGGCTTTTTTTGTTTACCATCCGGCGAGCGCAAACGCTTGCTGCACACTCGGTATTTGCGCCGTCTCGCATCGTCGCGTTGCTACTTCCAAAACGGCATTATTAAGGCCAGTTACTGACTGACGAAGCAAAATCGCGCCTCAAAAACTTCTCCTCAGGGCGCGATCTAAGTTTTCCGCGGATTTCCTCTGGTAGCGCGTTATCTGTCGTCTGCCACGGCAGGCCCGACGTTGGGGGCGCCACTGTCGATATCGCGCCTCGATCGCCCTGGCCGCGCCGAGCGCGACAGTGGAACGGAGGAGGAGGGAAGTGGTTGGCGCTACTTTTTATATATAGGGGTTTTACTTTCACCGGCTAACAAATGTTACACGTTCTCGTGCAGCGCAACGCGCGCCTACTTGATGTAGAATTAAAGCGAATGTTGGCGTCGATTCCACGTGTTCTGTATGTCCTCGCCGAACCGTGTACAATCAGATTACATGCGCTACACGAATTGTGTAGTAGTTTCGAGAAACTACTGGAAAAACAGGCAGCGTCTCACGGCAAACAAATGTAACTTATCACGACAGCAAATGTATGTGAAGCGACCTGAGCAAAGTTGCAGCCGTTGCAAAGTTGCAACCGCCTTACCGCCGACGTCACCCGTTACGTCAAAACATGTCGAGACTGCCAGCGACACAAGACACCACCGACAGGCTAGCGGGATTACAGCAGCCTATCGAGCCTCCTTGGCGACCGTTCTAGGAAATCGGGATGGATTCGTTGGGGCCCTTTCCGACGCAAACATCTGGAAGCAAGTGGATTGTCATGGCAACCGACTACCTTATTCGCTACGCCTAAACGAAAACCCTGCCCAAAGAAAGTGCAGTGGAAGTCGCCAAATGTTTCATCGAGAACATCCTGCTGCTACATGGTGCCCCAGAAGTCCTCATCACCTGCAGAGGAACGGCCTTCACTGCACAGATCACCCAAGCCTTATTGCATTACCGCCAGATAAGCCACAGGAGGACAACTGCCTACCACCCGCAGACAAATGGTCTTACGGAGCGGTTGAACAAGATCGTCGCCGTCATGCATGCAATGTACGTCGACGTCGAGCACAAGACGTGCGATACCCTCCTGTCATACGTAACATTCGCTTACAACAGCGCGGTGCAAGAAACAACACAAATCACGCCGTTGACGCTGGTTTACAGCAGGAACCCTATGACGACTCTCGAAACCAAGCTGTCGCACGTCCCCGACGAGGAGAATCTCGACGTCACCGCGTGTCTCCAGCGTGCCGAAGAAGCCCGACTGCTCGCCCACCTGCACATCAAGAACCAACAGAGGACCAACAGCCGATACTGTAATCTTTGGCGACGCTATGTCAAGTACCAGCACGGGGAGCGCGTTTGGGTCTGCATTCTGATACTCCGACGATTACCTTAGCCGATAAAGTATAAGAGTGGGGTTGAAGTATAATATGCAGAAGGCAACAATGATGTTCAATAGTCCTGGCAAGCAAACAAGAATTTAGAATTGCCAGTCAGCCTGTACAGTCTGTACGTTTATCTAGGTCAATTACTCTCAGGGACCCTGATCATAAGAAGGCAATGTACAGGAAGAATAAAATTGGGTTGGAGTGCATACTGCAGGCATTGCCAAATCCTGACTGGGAGCTTTCCACTGTGTTGAAGAGAAAAGTGTACAATTACCCGGGCTAACATATGGGGCAGAGACTTGGAAGCTAACAAGCAAGCTGGAGCGCAAGTTAAGGACAGCACAAAGAGCAATATAACGAAAAAGGTTAAGCGTAATGTTAAGAGACGGGAAGAGAGCGGTGTGGATCAGGCAGCAAACGGGGATAAGCGATGTTCTAATTGACTATAACAGAAAAAAAATGAAGTTGGGCATGCCATGTAATGCGTAGGATGTTTGCCGAGCCAATTATAATTTTTTGTGACACAAAAAGATTGCCTTATTATATTTTCCCGTTTTTTCAAGATTGATTTATTCATCCTTCAATAAACTATAGATTTAGAAAATTCAAAACGTAATGTCACACAATCACAATTATACTATCAATATTATTACGCAAACTTTACCTCTGTCCTTTACTGTATTTAATTTATTATTACATTCATAGTACTATTTATATCTAGGCAAGACTGACTAACTTAGTATTGACTACTTAATTCCTTTATTATCGGTTCGTTTCCCATCTTCAATTATTCATTTGTTTTCCAATAATTTTTATTACTTATTTATTTCCAAACTAATTTATTTTGACTTTCGATCATATATAATACCACCCGGTTCGTGGCCTATCCCCCACAGTGGGCTGTTCCATTGATTGAGGCATCATTATCATCATCATAGATAACCGGTGAACTATTAGAGTTGCAGAATGGGTGCCAAGAAAGGGAAGCGCACTCGAGGATGGCAGAAAACTAGGTGGCGAGATGAAATTAGGAACTTTGCAAGTAGAAAGTGGAATCAGCTAGCGCAAGTCGGGGGTAACTGGAGATCGCAGGCAGAGGCCTGTGATCTGCAGTGGACAAAGAAAAGTCGCAGTTTCGCCCGAAAGGCGAAGAATAGATTGCTATAGCAAATTAGTAGACAGCT
The DNA here is from genome assembly GCF_013339745.2 of Dermacentor silvarum. Classification (NCBI taxonomy): domain Eukaryota; kingdom Metazoa; phylum Arthropoda; class Arachnida; order Ixodida; family Ixodidae; genus Dermacentor; species Dermacentor silvarum. The sequence continues at coordinate 63,876,937 of NC_051162.1, forward strand.
ATACATATTAAGGATAGCAGTTTTATCAGCCATATGAAGTTGGAATAATAGGCATACTAACTAAATTAACAAGCATTGTGTCACGCGCGCACAAACAAACATGAACGCCTCTTACTCGATGACCGCAGAAACGGGCTGTCAAAACGCTGGAGTCAGCGCAGTGGTGGTGGTGGTGGTAAACATTTATTAAGGTGTTATTTACATAGAGGTTGTTCGGGAAAACCAGCTCTTAGTGGGCCAGCTCCCTACAATACTAGGTGGAGTCCCTATTCAGGGACGCAGTAGCAGCAGCGAGCGAATTGAGCTTCGTGCCGGCGCTCGCAACACAGGGAGGCTGGACTGTGCCCCGTCGCGGATCGCTTTCAAGATACAGCTGCGCGGGCGGGCGCTCACGGCGCAGAAGCCCTATCCTGAAGCCCTATCCCTATCGCGGGCTCAAAACTCTGGATCGTCAGCCATTCGCTGACATCTAAAGCTCAATTCCACCGGCGACTTGAGGAGGTCGCGCGACCATTTGCTACTTGCGACCCAAAAGCGACTTAAGGCGACTGGTGCTCACACCGGCAAGACCGGCTGAGCGCAACCTGCAAGTCGCAATCCCGGAGATTATGTCGTTCTCGGCGAGAACTCTAGGAATCTACGCAGTTCGCGCGCACTTCGCCGGCACTATGTTCGCTGGTTTCGCGTTCCGGCATCGGCGATGGATTTTGATTCGAGCGAAGTGGAAGACGTCGTCCAAGTGCTGAAGTGTTCGGCCTTGGCAGCGTGGAAGCCTCCGAATAAAACGCGACTCTGGTGGGTGCGCCCGTGCCTCCGCTCGCGAGAAGTGGCCGGCAACGCAAGCTGCCTCCTGCCCGAACTTCACGCGCATGACGAGGATTATTATCGTGAGTAAGTTGTAATATCTAGTCGTGTTGCGTAGGAGTCGGTGCATAATATTAAAGCGGTGCTGTTTACCCGCTGTTCCCCTTTGGGTGGCGTGCTCATCCTAAGAACGGCAGCTGGAAAAAGGGGTTTGTATTGTGCTTGCTTTTGCTACTGTTTAGCTTCCAGCGAATGGCACCGCGTACATTCGACACGTTGCTGCAACTGCTGCGTCCCAGCATCACAAGGCAAGACAACAATTACTGGCCTGTAGTCTGCATGGTGGCGTGGACATTGCATTTGGCGTGACGCAGGAGGACGCGGATGAAAACGCATATCACTTTCGGCGCGGCGCTGATTGGTTGAGCAGCTTTGCGAACACGGTAACGCGACTGAAAAATCGAGCAGTGAGCGACTGACCCAAAATAGTCGCTTTTCTAGAAAAGTGAGCATTTGCAGTTGGTTGCTTTGCGACCAACTTGTTCGCGCGATCGCTGTCAGTCGCCGGTGTGAAGGAACCTTTAATCGCCGCTTCGCCGGCGCGATGCTCTGGATTGCCCTGAAGTCGCCTCACCCGCTCTTGAGTAGCGCCGCATTATGTTTCGCGCCGCGCTTCTTCTTCCGCGGGTGTGACTATCTTCTTCGGTCGCCCCATTCCCCTTCGCAGCAATGTCGACGCCGCGGCGACGAAGACCTATATACTAGTATACACCACGGGACCCTGACCTCACGGCTTAGCTCCGCCTCTGCAAAGCTGCGGCGACCAATACTCACTGCGTGGTGACGTCATGGCTAGGCAGAGCTAAGGCGAAGCGTTGCGGCGCGCGCTATGACGTCATGGCTCGGCTGCCGCAGCTGTTGCGAGGCTCGGCGCAGTTGGGCGAGGCGTTGCTAGGTGATGCATGTGACGTCATCGCCTGGCGTAGGGTTTTCGGCGTACACATAACGGCACAACCACGGGCTTAAACAGCTTCCCTATTATCATTTGCAGCATATGGCTACCAGGAGGAAACGATCAGCGATAACGGACCTAAGTTTACTTCACAGGAGTTCTCCTATTTCACCTCTTCTCACCAGATTCGACAGATGCGTACGCCACCGTACCATGCTTCGTCGAATGGGGCAGCTGCACAGCTAGTCCAAACGTGGAAAGCCACTCTATACTCAAGCAAGTGCTTAACGTTAATCGGACGGGCCAACACAGAACTCAGCATCGGCTACTTAACAATGTCTTGCTTGCTTACAGGAACACGCCAATTACCGTAACAGACAGAACGCCACTGAGCTGTTCCTGAAACGACAACCTCGTATAAAGCTTTCGCTCTTGAAGCCAAATTTTCTGCAGGATATGAGGAGTCGTCAAGACCGAGACGTCACCCATCGCTATGAGGGCTGAGGAAGGCACCTGCAGACGACAGCTGGTGATGCAGTTTTCGTGGAGACTACGAGAGGGGAAACCCTGACGTGGGAGGAAGTTGGTCTGGTACAGTGAGTAAGCCATTCCACGTTTGAAGTCGGACACCATATTCCTTTCCTGCATGTCGACCACTTGAGGCCTAGCTGGACTTCGGGCTGAAAGACATCACCTGGTCCGGACATCGCAAAAAGTCCTCCGGAATCCACTCCACGTGCCCATAATCAGCAGGACTTTCCATCAACTCTCTCAAGAAGTGATCCGTCTGGTGACTCCATGGTTAGTGGTACTACTGCGGACCAGCTTGAGGATATACGCTTAGACGACGCCACTTCAACAGAACAAACCGCATCGCAGCCTGAGGCAGAACACTCGGCTGCGCCGCCTTCAAGCATCCCCACGGCTTCAACCATGGCATCACCCGAAGAGTCATCTTTGCAAAGAAGTAATCACGCAAGACGTCCGCCTGGCCGCTATCAAGCCTCCAATTATGATCACGGAAACAAACGCGTGCAGCTTTAAATTAAAAAGAAGGGAATGTTCTCTATGGGACACGCGGTCTGAATACCAGCCATGACGTGTGCTTGACCACCATGAAGCATTATCTACAAAACTGCGCCGCTGTCTGGAATAAAGTCTCTTTTTTGGTGCATCTGTCATTAACCCTGTTACCACTGTTATCAATTTGTCGTTTACCTTTGCTCTTTGTGAGCCGTGGCGGCTTTTGCCATTTCGAGCGACATAATCCGAGATGCGTGTTTAGGGTTAACAACGCTTAAGCAGAACAGAACAAAGCGTTGTTAACCCTAAACACGCATCTCGGGTTATTTCAGTTTCAGTGTCTTCCATACGGCATCTCTAGCGCCCCGCTATCTTTCAGTCATTGATGGAAGAAGTACTAAATGGAATTCCAAAAGTGGGGTGCTATATCGATGACTGTTTGTCGATGACACAAGTTTATCTGGCTTGAACTAATTAAAGTACGTTCTTTCAAACGTGTGTTACAATTGTGTTAGATGCCGTTCCATACGGAATCTCTAGGGCAGTGTTGCCAGATTTGGCCATATAGAGCCAAATTGGGCTACAGAAAAATTTTTGGCGTCGACTTCGACGAGTTGGCTATGTGACTATATTTGGGCCACTGTAAATCTGCGCCTTCGCTTTGTTTGGGCTATAAGTGGCGCCCTAATCAACGCTCCAGAGGGGCTCTGATAGAGTAGAAACAAATCTCGAAGGCTATGTTTTAGCTGACTGAGCCGGTAGCGCGCCTGTGCGTGTGTGCGTACGCGAAATGCCCTCAGCCCCTTCTCCCCCTCCATTATCTGCACCGTTGGCTTTGATCTTTGATGTACTTAAACTTACATCGCGGTACACTGTGAGACACCACATCTCCGGGCATCAGGATTAGCCTGGGAGTAGAGGGTTTTTCAGAGTACATTGTACTAACATCGCTATGCTCAGAGAGCAAAAAAAAAAAAAATTGGTTCGGGCGGTCGTGGCGCCATTATGAAAGAAGCGCGAGTAGATGACACGCTCCAGTGTGTTCACGGCCATGGCTTCTTGGTGAACTATCGCGCCGGGCACAGCTTTAGACCTGCTTCACGTTTCTCACGCTAAGCTTTACTGCCATTTTCTTTTACCTGCGAGTTGAGTTTTTGTTTGTGCTTACAATAGAGATTCATTTTCATAGGTTAGACTTAAGACCGAATCCTCCTCGGAGAGGAGAATTGAACCATGGGGAAGCGGGCCAACATTGCGAGAAAGTATAAAAAAAATTACTCCATCTCCCGCTAAAGAGAGCCATGTGTGGATGCGAAGCAGCGGGGAGATGGTTAGCTTGATCCGCCGGTCGACGTTGACGTTTCGATTCGGCTTCGCGTTGCCGCGCCGCCTCGGGATCCACCACTCGTCGTTGACGTTTTGATTCGGCTTCCCGAGCCCGGAGTTCAGGGTCCGCTTGCCGCCGTTCACGTTTCCTTTAGGCTTCGCGAGCCCGAAGTTTGGGATCGCCACGTCGGCGCTTCCGTTTCGCGGCAGCGGCCCTAGCGCTCATTGCGGCGCTGCACAGGAGAGAGAATGAGGCGCGCGCGCTCCGTCATTTTCATACCGCGGAACTACCATAGCGTCCCCAGCGGAGTATGCAGCTGTCGCACCACCTGTCACGCGAGCCGCTCCGTAGAGTAGAGGATTCCTAGAGGAGAGAAAGGGGGAACGTAGGAGAGGAGAGAGAGGGGGAGGGGACGCGCATGCGCTGCGGGGGTGTGGGACGCCATGGGAAGGAAGGAGGGACGGACAAAGCCCCCGCCATAAGCTGCTTCGCATCTAAAAAAATTGGAGCAAAACCCCAGCCCAAAGTGGGTCCGGGTGCGTTTACTTATACACGGTCTGCCTGTAACGTGCCAGATGCAGGTACTTGTTGTGCTACTATCAAAACATGTTTGCCACGATGCCATCAGTGCGCCACGTCACATGAATATAATCAGCGTGTTAGCCTAGCAGGTGAGGTGTCGCGCTTCTGGCTCGAGGACAGGGGTTGGATCCCCGGCCACGGCGGTCGCATTTCGATCGAGGCGAAATGTTGAAACAGCCGTGTACTTAGATTTATGTACACGTAAAAGAACCCCAGGTGAACAAAATTATTCCTGAGTCCCCCACTGCTTCATGCCTCCCAATCATATCGTGGTTTCGGTACGTAAAACCCCAGTAATTATTATTATAGCATATCAACATGGTTTCCTTTTTTGACAGCAACCGGTTTTTGCAGGATTACCACTGTTATCAATTTGTCGTTTGCCTTTGATCTTTGCGAGCCGTCGCGGCTTTTGTTATTTGGAGCGAGTTACATTCAGGACGTGCTCGTCGCCGCAAACGACTGGCGCGCTTCCTACACTTGTGTGCCATTTTGCGCAGCAAGCGTTGAAAGTTCCGCTTACACCGATTCAGACAGCAAGTGGCATCTGTTGTCTCTCATTCTTTTTAACGCATGTTCTTGGCGTGCTGGTAACCTAACATGGCGGCCATGTTGATGTAAATGGAAACTATATAGAGTGTGTCCCAGGTAACCCGGGCCAATCTAATTAACGAGAAAACAAGATAGGACGATGAGACAAATAACGCGAGATATCATAGCGTGATACACTGGTTTTGGCTCAATAAAAAGAAGCCGTGGTCGCGTCGCCGTTGCCGACGGCTGGACAGCTGAAGTTTTTCTACACCATAGGCGGATGAAATGTGAAATGTGAGAGCTCAATGATGATCAACATTATTTTTCGTTCACGTGAGCTAAAAAGCAGAGTTCGTAGTTAGTATTACTCTTCAATTAGTTCAATAAGACACTTGTGCTTGGCAGAGGGCCTAAAAGACTGAGGATGTATGCTGCACTTCCGCACACGTTCGTGCGCCCGTGATGTACGTCGCTTACTGTGGTGGTGCTTGTGTAACATCGTGTAACGCCGGCAACAGCTTCGCCGCACATCTACTTTCACAGGGTGGAATCGAGGTGGATTTTGCTACTTTTTCGCATGCTACATTACGGAGACGGAACTACACTCATAGAGAAGATTGTTGCTTTTGGCTGGCAAACGAGCAATTTTGAGGTACATGCGCGTATATGCACGAGCTATGTCTCCGCGTGTCTACTGTGTAAGTCACAGTGGATGGTGGGGAGAAGCATTCTATTGGAAGCAAAGTTGGCCAGTAGGAAATTATTATGCTCGAGAAAATGTAGAAAACATTATTAGCGCTAGAAAATGCAGAAATTACTTACTTGATCGAAAGTGAAGGGCCAGCATCCCAAGAATAGCCAGCATGTTTGTAAGATCACTACAGTACTCATTATATACTCTACAAGCCACCACAATTTTATATTTATGCACTTTCGTGTTACGCACACGGCAGAGATGACGTCTTTTTATTTTAATGCTGCTCCTTTTGCGCCTCATAGCACTTTAATTAGAGGTTAAAATCCGCCACATAAATGTTCTTCAATTATTTCTCGACGATGATATCATAGATCATGTAGTTGTACCTTGGATATCTTAATTTTGCTGCATGTGAAGCATAGGTCAACTCTCGTCGTTCTTTCTACCAATCTCTCTACTGAAGCGATAGACGCACTTAATTCTAGGCGTTTTATCGTTAAATGGTTTTAACTGCAGCTTTTCTATATTTTGTTTCTAGAAAGAGATTACAAAATGTCAGTCGTTTCGAGAACAGCTGCCGTGTGCTACCCCAGACGACAGTCACAGAGTACCGTGTATAAAGAACAATGCTACGAAGAATTCTCCATCCCACCCTCGGGCCAGCTAGCCTATGCATTTGAGCCACGCAAAAACGAAAACTTATCAGGCCAAGGTCTATAGTACACGGCAGGCAAGCCACGGTCAAGGGGCATACGGTTATGTCACTAGATGTTATTTCATTTGAAAAGTAATTCTACAGAAATAATGCATGAGCAGGAATGCCAACACTCTATTGCGAATTACTTTCCCATTACTGCAATGGATATAAGATACTTGAAGCAATTATGCGAATCAGGTCGTGAAAAGTACACAACTTCATTTCAGGCAGGGAAATATAAGTGTCCTTCTTTAGAAATCTGACGTCAGCACACGCTTATTTAGATAATATAACAAAGTACATTCTTCGACAACGTTTTAGGACACCAAATTTCTATTTATACGTTTTTGTACAATTCATTCTGGTTGTATTTTTATCATAAATTGCTGAGATGACGTTATTGCATATCAATATGCACTCCAGGCATTTGATCTGAACACCTTGCTTTTACCGGTTTTAAACGAAAACAAAGTGTTCACATTTGCTGTGTAGAGCGGCATACAAGTACCACATGGTACTGATACATAAGCAGCAAGAGTTACACACAATCCGTGAGGCTTGTTGAGAATGTACCGCGAAGAGAAAAGACTCAAAGTGTAGTTGAAGCAATAAAAAGAAACTATTACGCTTATCGTAGTAGTCAACAGTACAACTCGATAAATCACCACAGCCCATAAAAAGACGGGCGGATTGACTGCGCTAGGATCACTACTCCATTAAGCGGTAATAATAGTTCAAGAATCTCATGGTGTGGCCATCGGCGACGAAGAAATGAGACGCAGGAACTGTGCCATAGGGTGATGCGCAGAAGGCGGTGACCGGTGGTGTCGCCGTGAAAACACTTTGCCTGATTCATGAGACAGTAAGTAAAACATAGCACTTAAGGCTACTGGGAAGACCACACAGCAGTCGGCCTGCACCCAAGCGACCATGCATGATGAATGGAAAAGGCCAAGTGGAAAAACAAGAAATGAAATAGATTTCATACTCTCTGCCGATCCCAGCATAGCGCAGGATGTAGAAGTGTTAGGAAGGGTAAAGTGCAGTGACCATAGGTTAGTGAGGTCTAAGAGTTCTCTCAATTTGAAGAGAGAAAGACTAAAGTTAGTCATGAAGAGACTGGCCAACGTAGATGCAGTAAGGGTAAAAGCAGACCTATTCAGGCTGGTGCTTGCAACCAAATATGCAGCTTTAGAACTCGAAGATAAAGACAACATAGAGGTAATCAATTAAACCGTAACTAGGTTGATCTCAGAAGCAGAAATTGAAGTGGGAGGTAAGGCACCAAGGCAACCAGTAGGCAAGCTCTCCCAAGGAACAAAGGACCTAATAAAGAAACGGGAAAACATGAAACTGTCAAACTCGAGAGGTCAGATAGAATTCGCTGAACTGTCGAAACTGATCAACAAGACGAAAGTAAGGGATATCCGAAATTATAACGTGGAAAAGATTGAGGAAGCAGTAAAATATGGACGAAGCATGAAATAGATGAGAAGAAAACTAGGCATAGGACAAGGCAAAATGTATGCACTGAAAGATAGGCAGGGTAATATTATCAGCAATTTCGATGACTTAGTAAAAGCAGTGCAAGAATTCTATACTGACCTGTACAGTTCCCAAGAGCAGCCAAACTACTTTCATTCTAAGTAGTGATGAACAGGATACAGAGGCCCCTTCTATAACTAGCGATGAAGTTAGAAGGGCCTTGACAAACATGACCAGGGGAAAAGCTGCTGGAGAAGATGGAATAACAGCCGATTAATTAAGGATGGAGGAGATATCATGCTTGAAAAGCTTGCAGCCCTTTATACGCAATGCCTCACGACTTCAAGTGTACCAGAAAGCTGGAAGAACGCTAACATTCTACTCATCCATTAGTAGGGAGACGTTAAAGAATTGAAGAATTATAGACCCCTCAGCTTGCTATCAGTATTGTATAAAATATCACCAAGGTTTTTTTCAATAGAATTAGGGCAACACTTGACTTCAGCCAACCAAGAGAACAGGCTAGCTTCAGGAAGGGATATTATACGACGGATCATATCCATGTCATCAACCAGGTAATAGAGAAATCTGTGGAGTACAATCAAGGCCTCTATATGGCTTTCATAGATTATGAAAAAAGTATTTGATTCAGTAGACATACCAGTGTCATAAAGGCATTACGTACCCAAGAAGCACAGGATGCATACGTGAATATATTGGCAAATATCTACAAGGATTGCACAGCAACCTTGGTTCTTCGCAAGAAAACCAAAAAGTTACCTATCAAGAAAGGGGTCTTCTTTCTGGGGTTTTACGTGCAAAAACCAGTTCTGATTATGAGGCACGCCGTGGTGGAGGGCTGCGGATTAATTTTGACCACCTGGCGTTAGGCAAGGAGACACAATATCCACAATGCTATTCACTGCATGCTTAGAAGTATTCAAGCTCTTTGACTGGGAAGGCTTAGGAGTGAGAATCAATGGCGAATATGCCAGCAACCTTCGGTTTGCAGATGACATTGTCCTTTTAACAGCAATGGGGATGAATTACAACAAATGATTGAGGACCTTAACCGAGAAAGTGTAAGAGTGGGGTTGAAGATTAATATGCAGAAGACAAAGATAAAGTTCAATAGCCTGGCAAGGGAACAAGAATTTAGGATCGCCATTCAGCCTCTAAAGTCTGTAAATGAGTACGTTTATCTAGGTCAATTACTCACAGGGGACCCTGATCATGGTAAAGAAATTTATAGAAGAATAAAATTGGGCTGAAGCGCATACGGCAGGCACTACCAAATCCTGAATGAGAGATTACCACTGTCGTTGAAAAGAAAAGTGTAATCATTGCATCGTACCGGTGCTAACATATGGGGCAGAAACTCGGAGGTTAACAAAGAAGCTCGAGAACAAGTTAAGGACCGCACAAAGAGCGATGGAACGAAAAATGTTAGGCCTAACGTTACGAGACAGGAAGAGAGCGGTGTGGATCAGAGAACACACAGGGATAGTCGATAATCTAGTTGACATCAAGCGGGAAACGTGGAGCTGGGCAGGCCATGTAATGCGTAGGATGGATAAGCAGTGGACCATTAGAGTTACAGAATGGATACCAAGAGAACGGAAGCACAGTCGAGGACGGCAGAAAACTAGGTGGAGTGAGGAAGTTTGGAAATTCGCAGGCGCAAGTTGGAATCAGCTAGCGCAAGACAGGGGTAATTGGAGATCGCAGGGAGAGGCCTTCGTCCGGCAGTGGACATAAATGTAGGGTGATAATGATAATAATGATAATGATGACTGCTTGATAAAAAACGTGTGACTGCAGTACAGACTAAACAATGTGGCCGGCTACGTCAGTACATACTCCTCCACAATTAGGAGCCGTCTTTCAGATCAGGTGGAGAGTCGGCATTGGTTCTTCTTAATTTTGTCTAGCCACTTTGATGCTGTTCGAGACTTGTCAATGTCGAGAACAGGGATCTGTACTTCGACATGATGTAAGAAGCACCAGCACCGTAGACAGGAATTTTTTGGTGTGTATTGTGTGTGTATGTGCGTGCGCGCGTGTTTGTGTCGTGCATGTGACCTTGGGAAGGGTGGGGGGGGAGGCAGGCGAGTATTACCTGTACATCATTCAATGACAGGTACACAAAAATTTCGAATTCTGTGTCAAGGGGTTACGTTGCCGGTGTTCCCCTCTGGCTGCGCCATTGACAAACAAGCTACAAGGCAATGCTGACCTAGTCTGGTGTGGTTGCAAATGCCTGTCTCAAAATAATCGCTTAGAATAGTTAGAACACTATATGTAGATCATTTCCTTGCAACGATGTGTGCACTGTCCAGATTGAGTGAATAGCGCATGATGGATTTCGCTACACCTATGGCTGGTTGCAAATGTCAGCCACCATGCATGTACACAGCAGTACTCGGCAGTATTGCTAGTGAAATCGCACAACTGGCAAAGCTTCATTATGCATACACTGGAGTTAATTGTATTTTTGATTAAAACAGCTGTGACGTACGAGTAGGCTTTGTTTTTGTGGTTATTATCTGGTTTTTGTACGTCCCCTGGATGAGCTGTATTACCCTCGCATCCCTCTGACAATAAACATACGCTTGTGATTGCTTGTTCTTGTTGCCTTTCCTATCGCATATTTATTGATGCTCAGATGTCTTAACAATGTGGCTTCTGTCTATTTAAGGTTAAGGAATATAGACGTACGGTGTGAACATATATGAAAATAAGCAGTATAAGCACTCAATGCTAAAGTTATCGAAAGCTGCTGCTACGGAATTCATGATCAAGCTCAGAAAGGGTCAGCTGCAGCAGCCACCGTGAATGAGTTACTCAAGCTATAAAAGATGCTTTCTGAATACCTTTTCAGAGACAAAAACAAAAATATGTGTGCCACGTTTAGCAAGAATTCACATTTATTTGAAACATACCTGTTTTGAGAAATTGTCCCAAGCACCACAACCACAACTAATCTAGAAGCTTCAAAGAAGCTATCACGCGGAAGCAAAACTATTGAAATTGCTCTTTATAGTTAATAGTGTCATTCAGAACAACCTCCTGCAGGGTGTACTAGTGTTAAGTCGATTTACATATTACACTTACATGCCTCCCTGCAGCAACATGATTTTGCATGTACGCACCAAATCATGCATGCCTTAAACCAAAGAGTGCATTTTCGTGATCGGAACTGAGTGAAAGAAATGGCATGCGGTTCATTTCTAGCTTGAGGTATACCTCGCTGGCCGATAGCACTAAACCCTAGAAAGAAGAACAAAAAATTACTTTAGTTAAGTGCTTACTTTTAATGCAGTGAAACGTAACTGATGTCCCAGAACGCATTCAGAAGACATCTGCACACGAACACGTCACCAAAATGCTTCAAAGCTTGACCAAGCAAACAAAAGTGCTGGCCTTTCTGAATTTATTTTATTTGTCCTTTTCAGCACTGGACAAATATATGCAATACACATGACTACGAAAACGCATTTAGTTTTCGCATACAAAAGAAAAATTGTACACTGTAACTTCCCAAAACCGGCACAATAGTTACACCAAATAATGTGATTTCTAATGCGCAACGTTCTGAACGCATAGACAATTTGCTGCTAGAAAGTGCTGGTGCAGATTTTCAAAGTAAACCACATGGAGTTTCATGTTTATTTCACAAAATCGATAAAATGAATACAATTACGTGCACGCACTGTGTGTCTCATTTGAGATAGAGACAGGTTAAAGCAATGAATGGATCTAGTTGGTGGACGTTCGTGATTGTTCAGTGCGACAGGAGTTTGTGGTCGGCGAGACGATCAAATCGTCTATGTTATCGGGCTGCATAATTTCACTAGCACTCACGAAATGTCTTATATTGCAGAAAAAGAAAGAAATATTCCGACAATATATCTCTCATTGCTGGTTTACTTCTCACACATGTGTAAAATGAAATAAAATAACACATAGCATAAAAGAATAAAAGTCCGTTTGCACTAGACAGAGCCTCTCTCTTGAAAACTCCCTCTTAAAACGGTTGTAAAATTGAGGCTCGGGCTCTTTCTTTCATCTCCATATTGAGAGAAAGCAATGGGGGACGCTGAAGATTTCTACGCCACTTGAAGGGAACAGGGCTTTTAGGAAGCTAGTCTCAAGGGAGGTCGATGCCCTCACTAAACCCTGTAAGCTTATTTGCGTTTTCAGCGCAAGATCACCAATAAAACGATGAAATTCGTCGTTACGACGCAATAATTAACAATCTAGGCTGTGATTGTGAGAGGTATCGCCGCTCAGTTCTAACCGCACTTGCTTTCTTTGTTTAACCCTGATCATGATAGTTTAACTTGATGTGGCTTTGTGAACGAGGGAGTGAATAGAAGGCACACCATGAAATGACGCGACATGCCGGCAACATGGCTACGCTATGTAGACTGGATAAGCACACGAAAATTTTTCTGTGGTGAAGATAGAGTATAAAGTTGAACGAATCTAAAATATAATGAACCTCATTTTATTCTGCTGCCTGCATGTAAGTGTGTTGTTCTGTACACGTGCGTGTGAATTGAAAAGAATAAGAGTTTTGACCCGAGGTTTTAAATAGCAATTTCATTTTGTATTATGAGCATCAACCTCGCAGACTTGCCTAACCCGTGGTGAAGGACACGGGGTAATCCGAGCCAATTACAAACTTCCAGGAAAACAAAAATACCAAGAATGACTGGAAATAGAGGTCCATTTGCGCGTGTATTGCCATCGGCTCCTTGCCAAGCTGGATCCCTGCAGCAAGGAAGTCAATTTAGGATTTGTTTAATTGGGTGATGCAGTACCAATTCCCAATGTAGCTTAAGAGTGAGCTAATATATATTGCTAATCAGCAATTCCTAATAATTTAGAAGCAGCAGAAGTTCTTGGTGCGAAACGCGAACAACGTCACGCGGAATGAATCACTCATTTATAAGCGATATAGATCTGTTCTAGGAGATGGCGTAATGCATAAAGCTTGCTACGATTGCCTATCGCAAACCTGACGGTTCTGACAGGCCCGTGATTATATTGGTCCTGAGCCTCTTATTATCATACAAGAAACAAGCTAAGCCGCAGATAAATGCGGCCATGGATAAAAGTGGCTTCAAAAACACGGCGAAATGTATTGCATTTTTATTGAGGTCATGCTTCTGCGTGTTAGCCTTGTCATGGTTTTCTTGTTTAATACCTAAAGCTTCTAGATATATACGACAAAGTAACATGCCGTAAAACGTGGTTTTTATCGCCTGAATTTTGCAATCTTCAAAATGCATGTCACCACCCCAATTTTTCATAGGCAATCAAATGGTAGAGGCGAATGTAACGATTCTTGTTATCTTTGAATATGCCAAATAACTGTTTGAGCCGATTTCTCGTGATTGTTTTTTAGAACTCTGCAGAGTTGAGGATGGCTGAATGAATAGAGATTCTTTGCGTTAAGGACTGCAGCAGGATAGACGTGAGCAGCTCTCACTAAGAGGTGCCTACGTGAAGTGACACTAGTTAAGCGAGTATGGGGCGATGCGGTCAAGGCGAGCAGTACTTTGTTTGCTTAACCGCTTTTCGTTTAGCCTTGGAAATGTTTTGGGGTGAAATATTAGGACGGAAAGCAAGCTTTCAGGCTCCGAAATGTAACACGGACTTCTTACTTTGCTGAAATATAGCTGCCATACTGAAGTTAATATTGCCGCGACCTTGGCACAACTGAAAGACACTCGGTGCAATTCCAGGCTAGGTATTACATGCTATGGATGTTGGGTTTCTCCCCGAAGACCACAATGATGAAGGTGCCAGGACAGCTCCATAAAGATCTGTATCATCGACCGAAGTCTTTTGTGGTTTTCTTTGTGACAAGACGCTCTAGAGGACAAAAAGAGAAATTAATCACGACCCCGAAGTATACGAATGTCCAAAATGGTTGGCGCAAACTTGAGGTAAAGGTACACGGTTGGAAGCACTGAGTGGCTAAGCGTTAATTACTAGAAAACGCGGTAGCTAAAGTGGGCAGAATATTAGCGGTTGTAGAGCAGAATATAATATGCACTCACGTATGGGCAAACCGTCTGGAATGGCATTGTATTCAAGATTTGGGGTAGCAACGTGGTAATGAGCTAAGCACAGGAGCACGATTTCCTTCACATATCGGTCAGAAAGGTCGTGTCTAAAGAAAAAAAACTACTCAACAGCAAAGTCTTCCGGGTGCATTGGTGCACCGTGTGGTTTGTGTCCTCACGTGTTTTCATGTTTGTTATTCGGTAAGGAAGATATGTATCCACAAAATGCCTTGTCTTTCTTTAAACGAATTTTAACGCTGTGGAGGAGCCATGGCTTCGCCTAAATCACAGTTTAGTACCATCCAGCCCTTATATAGTTATTTACATTATCTTTATTTTACCCGCTTTATCTTTAGTGCGCACAACCTTCGACAAAATAGTGGCCAGATATCCTTCGGCCACGAAGCCCAAACCAGTATGAAGTCGCCCGAGAATATCCTGCTTTCAAATAGCTTTTAAACACCGTAGAAATGGCACATACCATATCACATACCCGATCACACATACCAAGTCACCCATGTTGGCGTTAAAGAATTTCGCTGAAGAGTGGCAGATAACCAGTGGCACATACACACTGATCCTGTTTGAAGTGTTCAGAGTTGATTCATGAATGACAGATACCCAGAGGCACATACCAGTGACCCAATCCCGCGTGAACGATGATCCTTGAATACCAGCACACACATAGCGAGTGGTTGAAGTTGGCGTGAAAAAGGTTCGTAGTGACGAGGATCAAAAATCAGTCTGCTTTATGGCTGCTGCTGCTGGTGGTGACGGTAATAAGGTCAGGCGGAATGAACTAATTGAAGGTGAAATTGTTGCATGGGACGCAAAACAAGTGGTGAAGGACGAAGCAGGGAGACGGTTTTTGACAAAATCCGGCTTCAGGGGGTCATGAACACGATAGTGTCGCAACCGTTTGCATAGATTGTGAACTACTTTTCATTGCCATCTAGAACGAGACGTGGCCTTTAGTACAAAGGCTGAAGAGAATTTCAAGTGGAATTCAACTGCAGAAACACTTAGGCCGAGTCTCTAATATCGCGAAATATAACAGGCGTTCTATGTAGGCTTTGGCCGGTGCTGCACGAGGTCATGTAGTTGGCGTACTACTGATGGCCAGATGTGGTCGTGAGTGTAGGGTAGAGGAATCCAGCAGGTAGACGTAAAGACGTGCCATGCACGAGATAGGCAGGAGAGCAGGAGAGATCTTTTTTGATAGCTGTGCGAAGCCTCAGAAGGACTACAGGTAGAGCAGTGACCCACAGATCAGGAACGCCGCGTGCCGTAAGGGCTGCCTTCAGTACGCGGTGCAACCGCTTTACTAAGCCATTCCTTTGTGCATGGCAGGCCGTGGTCTTGACATGGCAGATTCCGAGATGGCTTGTGAGCTAGTGGACGAGCTCGGACTGAAATTGACGGCCTCTTTTGGTGATTTGTTTTGGTGGGAATGCCAAAACGGGCAATTCACGTAGAAACGAGGGTCCAAGCGGTGGTGTGGGCACCTATGTCCTGTAACAGCGTCACCTCACGCCACGGGCTCTATCTAAAACGGTCAGGATGTGGCGGAACTTTTTAGATGGCGGCAAGGGCCTTACTAAAACGGTATGAATGGAAGAAAAACTAGCATCGGGAACACCGAACTTTGCCCACGGGGTGGAAGTGAGCCGCGATATTTGGCACTGTTGGCAAGCCAGACAGGAGTGCGCCCATTTGTGAACGTCAGTGTTCTTTTTTGGTCAGGCGAAACGGTCCGAAACGGGGTGTTGTGATGCACGAATGGCGGGATGTGAAACCGAGGGAATTTGGTCGGAACCACGTCGTCGTAGTGGTGGAGGCTCGTAATGACGTTGACGGCTGGAACGGATATTTATGTCGCAGATAAGGTGTATGCCGGGGTTTGAAAAATGCACTTTATTCAGATGGAGAGAGAAGGAATTCGATGACCGCTTAGGTTGTAGGCCTTCGTCTCGGTCTTGTAAATCCGCAAGCTGTTTGAGCGTCAAGTTAAGATTACCCAACTTCAAGATGCGACTGGAGGTTAAGCAGGAATATTGTCTGCGCCTTTTGCGTGGTGAATCTTTGCTGTGAACTCAGACAGTAATGCCAGAAGACGAAGTGTACGTGGGCTGTAAGTAGTTCGGCCGGTTGTAAACCGGCCGCATTACTTACTGGTCCTGGCCTACTTACCGGTACTGGCCGGTTATTAGAAGATTGCGATCAGTGAAAATAACGAAGGGTCGTCCCTCGAGAAAATAGGGAAAGTGTTCCACCGTCAGGTGGGTGGCAAGGAGTTCGCGTCTAAATGCACTGTAGTATTGTTCCGGTGGCGTTAGTTTTCTTGCAAAAACAAAACAAGCAGTCAACAGAATTCTGGAAGGCACTGACCTTGGCACCAGTATTGACAAGAAACTTGACCATGCTGGTGATGTCGATGATGTAAAAGAGGATACTTGTAGCGCTGAGAGAACCACTCGTCGCCATTAGTGGTCCCTGTCGTCGTTTTTCGGCCAGGCACACGGGAGTGTGCAGCGCTCTTTGGCAGCGCCGAAAGGCTCGATCGTGGTACCAGCTGGCAAAATCAAGTGCCGCGTTGCGGGCTTATCTGAGCGGTGTGGGAACCAGGATCGAGAGCGGCAGCCGGTGTGGCGAGTTTACGATGTCTGGAGGATACAAGCGCACGAACTGCGGTTTTCATTTGAATGGGTTTGCGGAAGCATGGAAGCAAGAAGTCCTCGGAGTCTGTCGATGTCTGTGCGCAGTGCCATGATCTGGTTAGATGAGTCGGCGGAGTGTGATGGGCCGTGCGGTCAAGCCATGGAAAGGCAAGGAACGTACACTGATGCAACAGCTGGTGTGCCGGCGGTTTTTGTGGCAACTTTCGTGTTTTTGTCAGCGTTGTAGTGAAGAAGAACAGGGAGCAAGCAGTAGTGGGGCGCTCTCATAGATGTAGGGCGCGAGCGCAGATCACGAGCTCTTGGCGCCGAGACCGTTGCTCTCTGGCGACTGAACTGGTTTTTCGCCTGCCGCTTGCCGTCAGTAAATCTCCTTATCAAAGTGGTGGAGATGCTGGGTATGACCAGCAGCCATTTACGTCCGTCCTCCAGGTAGTTGCGGCGGTACAAAAGTGAATCGCGTATTGCGAAATGCTTGGCTTGTCGATGAAGGGCACGGGGTTGGCTAGCGGGTGAAGAGGCGCAGAGAACTTTCAAGAGGGACGCGATCTATGGGTCCTTGCGCTGTTCCGAAGGCATGTCGGTGATGGTCATAGCATCCAGGGAAAAGTATACCGCTGAAGGAGGTCCTGCTTCAGATTTGACGGGTGAACGAGAGAGCGCATCCGCGTCAGAATGCTTGCGCCCGGATCGGTAAATGACGCGAATGTCGAATTCTTGAATACGAAGAGCCCATCGACCGAGACGACCAGAGGGATCTTTGAGGGAAGCCAGCCAGCAGAGGGCATGACTGTCGGTTACAACGTCGAAAGGCCTGCCGTACAAATAGGGGCGGAATTTTCCTAACGCCCATACAATCGCGAGGCACTCTTTTTCGGTGACGGAATAATTCGCTTCCGACTTGGTGAGGGCGCGGCTTGCATAGGCCACAACATACTCAGGGAAGCCGGGCTTGCGTTGCGCGAGAACTGCACCAAGACCGATACCACTGGCGTCAGTATGTATTTCGGTTGGCGCAGCAGGGTCATAGTGGCGTAGCACGGGGGGCGAAGTAAGTAGGCGGCGCAGTGTCGCAAATGCGTCGTCGCAGGCCGGTGTCCAGTGGGAAAGGTCGCTGGGGACAGCGAGGAGCTTCGTAAGCGGTGCGATGATGGAGGCGAAATTTTGGACGAAGCGACGAAAATAGGAGGCCAAGCCGACAAAGCTTCGAAGTTCTTTGAGGGTAGAAGGCTTCGGAAATTCGGCAACAGCACGTAGTTTTTCCGGGTCAGGGAGAATGCCATCTTTGGAGACGACGTGGCCGAGGATGGTTAGCCGTCGAGCCCCAAAGTGACATTTCTTCAGGTTGAGTTGAAGGCGCGCGTTTGTAAGGCAGCGGAGAATTTGGAGGCAGCGGAGAAGCTCTCCAGAAAGATCGCCGCGACACCGATGAGCATGTGCTGAGTTTTGCCGGTGGATCCCTCGTATGGCTCCGAATACCTTTCAACTCTCCTGGCCTCACTCCAAAGTTCGCTGCCAAGTACCACGGGCCATACCGCGTCATCGAGCGCACGTCTCCCGTCACTTATGTCATTGAGCCGGTCAACCCCTCCTCGGACAAGCGCCGTCTCGGTCGCGACACGGTCCACGTCAGCCGCCTCAAGCCGCATCACGACCCTCTCATCCTTGCGTCCCCTTGAGTCGCCAGGATGGCTCCCCTTCGCCGCCGGGGTTATTGTAGTGAAGAAGAAGAACAGGGAGCAAGCAGTATTGGGGCGCTCTCATAGATGTAGGGCGCGAGCGCAGATCACGAGCTCTTGGCGCCGAGACCGTTGCTCTCTGGCGACTGAACTGGTTTTTCGCCTGCCGCTTGCCGTCAGTAAATCTCCTTATCAGCGTGGACATTCAAAGCCGACAAGGAAATGTTATACATTGTGGCCAGGATCATCTGCACGGCCACTGGTTGACGCTGCAGGAAACGCTCCTGCAGGAGCTGCTGATGAAAAGTTGCTGCCCGATCTCCTACCAGTGCTTCCATATGACGGAGAAGTTGTGTAGGTCATCGGTGAGTGCGTTGCTCCTTGTTAATAAACTGTTGCAAGCGCTTACATTCGGATAGGATGGTACGCTCGAGATCAATTGCTTTAGTAGTGTCACTTGTTTGTCGCAGTTGGATTTTAGAGAGCATCGTTCACTTCCAGTGCGACCTCACTAGCACGAAGGAGTAGATGTGGGCAGAGTGAGCATGTTCAGAGGTGATCCTGTCTGGGCTGCACAGTCCTTGATCTTGTACAAACCGGACTTCGGGTTGTTGCGCTAAGAAAGGAGTAAACCAAACAATGGTGGCTTGAACAGCAGGTGGAGATAATGCGAGGTACGCGGTTTCTTCGTTGAAATTGTTGTGGTCGGCCATTCCAGGTCACCATTATAGATTGGCTTATAGAACACGTGCTACAAAAAAGCGTTTTTCCGAGTGTGAATGCATCCTGCGAACACGCGCAAAGTGCCTTGAGTGGCCAGTCCGGCGTTGATACAAACGAATTGGAGTGGACACAGACATGGCCCAAAATATACTCTCTTTAACTCTCTTTAAGAAAACGCTGCGACTATATCAGAAAGCTAGTTTGTGTAATGGTTGGAAGGCGTAATGGATAAGAATGCCTAACAAGTTGGAGCATCAGGCAGCGGGGCTGAGGGGACGAAGGTTCAATGCCACAATCGGTCAAGTAGTTCAATTTTGTTTCAGGTATGAACTATCTGAAAACACCGCATCCCCCAGCAACCACGGTTAGATATGTCCAGGAAGGTTCGCGACGTCAAATTTGGTGTAAAATGTTTGTTACGTGACCCATGGCAGGATCGATCCTCACTCTGAAGCACAGCAGTCTAGCGACTAGCCCACAATAATGCATATGCTGCCATTTTGCCAGCGGGAACGAGTTCTGTGAGATGATCGCCACATGTGTCACATTGCATAGCACGGGTGCGCTAGACGTTATGCGCACATGCCTTGCACATGCACACATGCACATGATCCAATACCTCAAACACACAGGAATGGAATGGGCGCATTTATAGCATTTCATTAGCCGCTTCATGAATGCTTTGCTTCACATGGATACCATCATGTGGGTAGGATCTGCATTGTTTTAAATACATGTTTCGTCAGACATTCGGACAATATTTGATGCTGCTCGCACGAATATTCTCGTAATGTCTGGTGAGATACATATACTCTGCCCATATTCCAGTATATACAAAGATATTCGTGAGGCGTGTGCAATGTGATCAGACACTCCTTCTTTGGTATTGTGATGCTAGCAACGTTCAAGTTACTTAGAATACAGATAAGACGACGAGTGACAACTTTTCGACAGTTGAAAATTTGTTGAATACAAACAGGCTCAAGGAAAAGCAACGGAACTCGCCATTATCTTCTGCTTAATCCCGCTGATGTCATTTTTTATTAATGTATCACACTCCTTTGCACAGGGTAGCTAACCAGGCTGTCACCCTTTAGCCCCCTTTACTTTTCTTCACTCTGCTCTGTTGACGCTTTGTCGTCGATACACGTATCATGCGCTAAATCTGACATGTTTTGATGAGGCAATTTCAAAGAAATCTCACAAGAAATGTACTGTTTTCAAATGAAAGATGTTCGTTTAACCAATGGGACCAGACACATCGCTCTACCAGCTCAGCCAGTAATGTGGTGGTTTGGGTATGTCGGTACAACATATCCGCGAATTACAGCGCAGATATATACAACGACAGAAGCAGCGATCGTCGCTGGACTCGTTTTCTCTGGCATTAGTGTGCATCTGCACTGCAATTCACCAGTAGATTTCAATTTGAAGTTGCCTGCTCCAAAAGAAACGAGAAACAAAACACTTGACATTCAGACCCTACGCCAAAGTGTTTCGGCTTGCTGATAGTTCGCAGGTGGCCAGTAAATTATGGGGCGTTCTTTTCCATGTGTATTTCCCCTCAAGTCATTTGAGCTACGAGCATTGTAGCTGTGTGAAAGAATATTCATTACACTGAGAGATCCTCCATTTAACTAATATTCTTTTGCACAGATCGCGGCCAATGTTTCCATGAAACGCGCTGACTTTCAACGGTGTGCTCGGTGGCTTCGTCTTAGTGGGATCAAATATACGAAGTTGCTACTCATTATGGTGAAGTCTGTCATTACACGTAGAGCTTTTCGTGGATACTGCTTTAGCTACAAGAGAGTGAAAGCGGCGCAATTGAAGATTTGATTCTTAGCAAGCTTAGAAAGCTTGAAGGTGCGAAGAATAAATGCATTTATGGCCTCCTGCTTAGCTTCGCAACACCATAGCCACTGAGTCACCGCGGTGGATCCTACGGAAAAATTCTGTGATCCTACGTAAAACACACATGACGGCGCACCAGTCAATTTTCGGAAGCAATAATAACATTATCTTCCGTATGGTCTTTTTTCAGCTAGTAAAACTATACAGCAGGGAAGCTTACAGCCACGCGGATTTATAGTACGGCTGTTCAGCTTTTCAAATGACATTTTAGCTGTAGAAAGAGTGCTTACCTCGAACACCACTGTTGTTATTTAGATATGCTCACAGCACGAATATTTCGACTAGATAAATGTGACTACCAATAACATTCGAATAGCGACATTTATCATCAATTTTATATTAGGGCCGCACCTCAATTGTCAGTGAAAAGAGGCATAGAAAAAGTCGCAGTTTTGCCCGAAAGGCGAAGTATCGATTGCGACAGCAAATTAGTAGACAACTATATGAAGCAAATATAGTAGTTTATTAGGCCGTATAAAGTTCCAAACATTCGCTCGATGACCGCGGAAATTCATTGTGAACACGCCTCAGAAAGCGCGCCAGCAGCAGTGCGCAAAGTGACCTTCGCGTAGTCTCTCGTCTGGCTTCAACGGGAACTAAAGGCAGAAAGCAAAGCGCATACGAAGTTACCGGCACTAGGCTAATGCACTCGCTTTCAAGATACGGGCGTGCGGCCGCGCTGTGAACAGCAGCCGATGGAACATAACGCACCCCCCCTCCTATTCCTTCTCCGTCCCCTCGCCCCCATGCCTCGCGCGTGAAAGACCGCGCGCTTCCGGCCTGCCTTCCTCTCTCGCGTGCGCTACATTGACCGGCGATTGCTAGCGCACTCTCGTACGTTTTCACTCGCACACACAGCGTACGGTGCGTGGCGACGATTTTATCACCGTTGAACTTTAAACGGAACCTCACGGCGACGACGACGGCAGAAATGCGCTTGAAGTGTCAAAATAACTGGTATCGCAATAATAAAGTGACATGTTGGCTTTAGTGAGTGCTCACGACTACGTGATATACAGCTTCTCGATGTATTTAGCGGGCAATAATTTTCCTTTCAACCCTATCTTGATACTCCATTATTTACTAAATTAAGGTTTTTGAAAACGTGTTCGATCAGAGATGGCATCTGGTGGTAGCAAACCTCACAACTTACATTTTACCATTGCTTTCATCGAGTCAGCTGCCATTCACGACAGGCAATTTTCCTATGCGCTGGTCTCAATTTTCAAGGTCATAGCCATAGGTCTCAAACTCCCATTATTTATGTAAATGGTGCTAACTATCACACGCCAGCTTCAGACTAACCCCTCGTGAGGAAAACGTATATTGATGGGGAACAGTCGAGAGAGAGAGGGAGAGATGCAAGCTTTAACGATATGCTGGAGGTGTTAGCCTGGCTCTTCGCCTTACATGTTACTCCAGGCGCTGCGTGATGGCTATGATATATACAGTGATAAACACTAAACAGCACATACAGTCACATACAGCACACATACACGGTGTTTCAGCGAACGTTTTCGAAAATTTTTAAAAGTTGCCTGTGGCGGATAGCACAATTCTAGTTCACGAGTTGGTCTACACAAAGAGGCGGACATTATTTGCACATAAAATTGAAATGCACAATTGAATAATTAACAAAATTATCGCTATCAGGTTTTTACCTATTTACCTAATGGTTCATATGGCAATTTAGAAATTCTAGCCGTGGAGTTCGCCAGGCGGATCCACTTAGAGCGAATTGTCAGGATGGCACCAGTGTCAAGATATTAATTCCCGAACTTTGCGAAGACTTGTATTGGCATGCCAGTTACTTTACGTCGTTTCTTTTTTGAAAAAAAAAGCTGGTGAAACATAAACAAGTACACGAGTCAATATCGCGAATCTGGTGTCAACCTCAGAATTCGCTGCAAGTGGATTCGCCTTGCGAACTCCACGGCTAGAATTTGTAAATTGCAATAAGGAACATAAGATAAATAATTCAAATTTTAATTACGAATTTTTTGTTGACTAGTTGATTATGCACTTCAATTTCTTGTGCAAGGTCCGCCTCTTCGAGTCGACAAGCTCATCAACTAGAATTATGTTATCTGCCATAGGCAACCTTTAAAATTTTTGGAAAGCGTTTGCTGAAACACCCGGTATATACACTAAAGATATGTTTACACGACTGGGTTTTCATTAACCCCGCGAGCGATTTCCATGCATCCCACTGTCGTAGTGGCAAACATTCTGAACAGCCTCTTTGCAGGAGCTTTCCTGTATTTCGCAAGAGTTGCCAAGGTTTCGCGTTGCCGCACCCCTCCAAACTTCGTTGACTATGACCCTGAGAGCACTACTGAAGCCAACGTGTTGCGTCTTTCCCGTGGTTGCTTCAATTATACGTCAACAACACAGAAAGCACGTGGTGGTGCGCTTCGCAAAGTAGGGAAATTTTTTGACAACTTGGTAATTTAGTAAAAATATCCCATTCACGGTATCTGAGCAGAAAAAAGTGTGGCAGGAGGAGCAAAATACTGGACAAGCCTTGTAGTCGAAAAGGAAATGACTTCTTCCTTATGAAAGCACTATTTTCTCAGGCCTGACAACGATATCAGTGGCGACGTTGCAGCTGGGTATTTGAACGTGCAGAACCATCGCTACCTTTGCATGAACGTGAGTTTGAACGTGGGTGAACGCCATTGAGTGTAAGGGGAGATTGATGTATACATAAAGCAGTCCTGCTGGCTGTAAACGAACCTGAAGAGGTAAATAACGTTAAGTGCGAACGTGAGTGTGACCTTCATTTCTGCAGTATTGCTATTAAATGCGAAGCATTTCTTGGCGAATATTTGCCACTTTGTCAGTATGTATCTATCTGTCTATCTATCTATCTATCTATCTATCTATCTATCTATCTGTCTAGCCGCCTACGACTTTGTGCTCTCATGGTCGTTTTGTCAACTTGGTATATACCAAAATTGGCATACTATGACAAGAGTATATGACAAACATAAATGATATGTCATGACATGCGTGACATGTAGGTCATGAAACAGCCGCCTATGTCTTGGTACTCTCATGGTCCTTTCGTTAACTTGGTAGGTATCAAAATTGGCATAGTATGACAGGAGTGTATGATGCTCATAAGTGATAGGTCATTACATAAATGTCATGACATGCGTGTCATATAGGTCATGAGAATGACGCAGCGAAAAAGATTACCACTCAAAAACCACTGAAATTGGATCTGACGTAAGTACTAAGTGAAGGAAACACTAAAGAATGCTGGTAGAAGTCATGGTCATGAGCATGACTAAGCAAAAATGACAATGACCGGCGAAAAAAATTAACACTCAGAAACCACTAGAATAGGTTCAGACGTGGGCGGTAAGTGAAGGAAACATTAAAGAATTGTGGTAGAAGTCATAGTCATGACCTTGACTCAGCAAAAATGAGAATGACTCAGCGAAAAAAGAATAACGCTGAAATGGGTTCGGCTGCCGGTACTAAGCGAAGGAAACACTAAATGATAGTGGTAGAAGTCATAGTCATGAGCATGACTAAAAAATGACAATGACTCAGCGAAAAAAGATGAAGACTCAAAAACACTCGATGGGTTCTGACGTGGGCACTAAGTGAAGGAAACACTAAAGGATTCTGGTAGAAGTCATAGTCATGAGCATGACTCAGCAAAAATGACAATGACTCAGCAAAAAAAGATTAACACTCGAAAACTAATGGAATGGGATCGTATGTGGTACTAAATGAAGGAAGAGGCTAAATATGGGTGGTAGAAGTCGTGGTCATGAGCATGACTAAGGCTTTCGCCTTAAGGTCCCGTAGGCCTAGTTAAAGGGACTCCTGAGGACTCATGACATGAGTGTCATGACATGCGTGTCATGTAGGTAATGAAAGAGCCACCTACGTCCAGGTGCCCTCATGGTCGTTTCGTTAACATGGTAGGCTCCCCGCATACTGCTTCGCATAACATCGATTCCCACAGGGCGTGGGATCTGTCGGCTTTTATCTAAACTGAATGTCGTAGTTGATTTTCTGTATAGTTAAATGGCACCAACGCTTCAGTCAGTGTGCATCTGAGCCAAACTCTGCTGGAAATTTAGTTGTTTAAACTTGTGTCCAGGCAAGTATACCTAATAGATTTTACTAAGCAAAGAAGCAGGCGCAACAGGTAAAAAATGCATTCGTCGATGGTTTCTTCGTGCACACTTCATGCGAGCATACAAACGATACTGAGTAACACGAACTATCTCTCAATTGTTTAGTAAGTCCCTATTAAAGTTATTACTAGTGTATAAAAATGGGGCCTACAAGCAATAAATCGAACGTGACGTACAAATGGACTAGGTTACACAATGTGCAGTATATTATTTAAAGAAAGAAAGATATCCCGGCCGCGGCGGCAGCATTTCGATGAAGGCGAAATTCAAGAACGCCCATGTGCTTGCGTTGTAGAGCACGTTAAAGAATTCAGGTGGTCAAAATTATTCCGGAGCCCTCTACTACGGCGTGCCTCATAATCAGAACTGGTTTTGGCACGTTAAACCCCAGAAAGAAAAAGAAGAAAGAATGAAAGCTCAGTTCAATAATTGGGATCGTACGCACTCACAACTTGCTTTGGAATATGGTGTTACAAGTTCGTGAGTGCCACTGAAGTCCCGCTTGCACAGACACCCCCTACCTTTTACATTGCGTTAGCGCCATACTTAGTGACGCAACCAGAATAATCATCTAGCAAGCTGAAAGCGCTAACATATTTGGGTGCATTGCAGGATAGTGCGGCTAGAGTGCATTCCAGGCAAACAGAACTCACAATGGATGTCGTACAGTACAAAAATATTTGCCGTGGGGGCAAAAAATAGGGGCTAGTCCTTCGCGAAGCATTCCTTGCTTACAAGTATCTTAATCCATAAATTTGCCAGAAATAAACGGTACCAAAAGCAGCAGCCGCTTTACAGGCTTTTTTTGCAATATACAAACTAAATAGTACAAGCGACAGCTTCTATCGGAATGACAATGCCTGTTTTCCTGAATGTGCAGTCTTATCCTAAGCGCGTATGGAATATTGAGTTAGTGTTCAAGTTTTTCTTTCGCGTGCTAGCTTTTCTACGAAGACGGCGAGATCTCACGGCATCACGTGTTTTAATTATCTGCAAGAAAAGTGAAAAATACGTATCGATAAAGTGGCCAGGCAAGGAGACACATTCTCTCCAGTGATATTCACTGGGTAGGATTAGGAGCGACGACCAAGGGCGAATATCGCAGCAACCTTCAGCTTGCTGATGGCAATGTGCTGTTCAGCAACGCTGGGGACGTATTAGTAAAATTGATTGGGGACTTAACCGAGAATTTCTAACAGTAGGGAAAAGAACAATATGCAGAAGAGAATGTAACGTTCAATAAGCTGTCAAGCGAACAAGTATTTATGATTGGCATTCAGCCTCTAGAGTGCGCGCCTCAATATCTACGTCACTTACTCAGAGGGACCCGTTACCATGAGAAGGAAATTTACAGATGAAAATAGGTCGGAGTGCATAACGCAAACATTATCAAATTAAGATCGGGAGCTCATCGCGGTAATTGAAAAGAAACGCGTACAATGATTCCATTATTTCAGTACTATCACCCCGCAGGGGCGTCTGCGTCAGTAGTTGTTTGGTGTGTCGCGACACCACGTACCCGAGTACATGAGAGTTGGAGCCTCCAGCGTGTAACACCCATGCGCGACTTAGCCGTGTCTGAGGTAAGGTGAATCCAGGAGTTTGAGCCGATGCCGGGTTTAGGACCTTTAATGCGCAACGGTGGAGACAACATACCTCTTCGGTCTCTCCTTCACATGGAGGGCACCTCAAGACTCACCCACCTGGGGGAAATTGGCAGTCGCTTTTTCCTGCCCTCCTCTTCAATCTTCGTCTATCTTTCCTGTCTCCTATTCACTTCCTTTAATTTCCAAGTTTCCTTCCGCCGAGAATTAACCATGCGGGTGCGGCCTTCTTTGGTCATTGTCATATGTTTATAGCACTGACGTATGGCTACTGGCCTTTAAAACACTCCCGTGTAGGGAGGGCTCCATGGCGGGCGGCCAGGTTGGCTGCCGAGTGTCTATATCGTACAGCGCAGCTGTTTGTGGCTAGGTTCTGGCGGATGGTCTCCGGTGATATACGAGACACCGCGAAGGGGTCAATGCTAGCGGATGCTGGCAACGTCGGCTCAGGTAAACGGTACGTGCTACTCTTACCCAATCTCTCCTACGGTCACTAATGTGCTCGAAAAGCGACATAAGTGCCCAAGAACGACAGGGAAACCGCCCATTCCGGGCGAAATCCGACGTTTTTTGTGCTGCGAACGATTATCGGACCGAGACGCTCAGCTGCCCAGCCTCACTCGTACTCTACCTCTCTGCCGACACCACCGGCGACGCCAGCAGTTATGAGGGAAGTCATGGTTGAAGGCCACACCATAACCGCACAAGAGCTCCTGTCAGACGATTGCACACCAGTGCTATGTAAAGCCTACGTCTTTCGACCAGCCAGTTCGCCGAAACCACCTCACCACTCCTGCAACGCTACATCCGACCACCCGAACGTCCGGAACGCGGCGTGCGACGCAGCAGCCACAACCGGCAGCGGCAAGACCACCTGCGTCCAAGGAGACGCGCCTCACAGTGCAGCGTAGCAAGCAGCTGCCAGCGCTCCCACCCAACCCTATTAGGGCACGTTCACACTGGGGAATTCGGCGTCTACAGCGAACGGATTTCTCCTGCCGCCGAAATTCGCGTCGTTCATACTGCTTGGCGCCGCCGGAACGTCGGCCAGACGCCTTGTGGCGTCGCAGACCCTACCCTGCAGCAGCATGGAGCTTTCACAGGCGTTTCACTCTGCTGCATCTAGTTTTCATATTCGGTGATGCAAACAGTGATTTTGTCAACAAAATGTAGTCAACTAAATGGAGAAAGCGTGACAGAAACGTTGCGAAGACGCAACAAAGACGGTGCGTTGAGCAGACGACAGCTACTCAGCCCGTGAGCTCGCCTCAGCCTATGGGCGCTTGCCAAGGCGTTCGCTGGACCCACTCCGCATTTCTATACACCCTATCGAAACTACGCACTTATCTCCTCTCGTGTCGAGTTGGCATGTTTTTATTTTGCGGCTCTTCACCACTCCTTGCAACGACGATGATGCTAAGCCTGCTGGCATACACCTTGCTGGCGATGCACGACGCGTAGAAACATTCGCCAAAGCAACGACGTCAGCGGTGGCGGGGGGTTCGTCCTGCAAGACCGCGAGAAGCTGGGTCACGCCACTTTGTCAGGTCACGTTCTGCTTCACGTGGTGCTTGTCGAAAACGTTGGTGTGGCTACGCACCTATTCGATGAGCATTTCCGATGTCGCGACGAGCCTTGAAGACTGCGACATGGCGAGCGCGTCGGACTTGGCCGCCATCTTTCGAATTTCTGACTCGCGCTCCGATTGGCCCGCGGTGAGGGAATCCGGCGGCAGCTGCCGCAAAAAAGCAAATGTCACAGTTTCGCCCTAAGGGCGGAGCAATGAATGCGATAGCAACACAGCAATGTCATACGAAGTAAGGTGAGCGGCTTTGGTAGCAACAACACGCAGAACTGTTGTCGACGCCATCGGCGTTTTGCCCGCGTTCGCTCAAAATGCGTGCGGCGTTGGTGACTGTTGCCGGAGCCTCTGATATAAATAGGCACTTGGTGCCGCAGCTAAACGGCCCGTCCTTCCCTCCCCCCCTCCCCCACGGCCTCTCGCGCGTCTGAAGAAGGCGCGTTTGCTCTACATATATGGTGATTGTAAAGGGGAAAAGAGACGCCTACTTCTGCAGCCCTTAAGCGAGCACGGCGCAGAACGCGCGTTTGTTCTCCGCCGCGCGTTCACTCCCCCGTGATGATGATGATGATAAGTGGTTCTTGAGGGAAAGGGAAAGGTTGGCGCTATCTTCTGCAGCCCTTGAGGGAGCACGGCTCAGCGCGTGAAAGACGCGCCCCTCGCGCCCTTTCACTCGCACATACAGCGTTCGGCGCGCGGCGACGATTTCATCTCCAAATGACGTCATACGGAACCTCACGGCGACGGCGACGGCGACGGCGACGCCGACGGCAGAAATCTGCTTTTGAGTGTCCATATAATTGCTATCGCAATAAAATCGGTCCAGGAGCGATCGGCGCGGAACGGGCTATTCCGGCGGATGTCGCCGCCGCCGAACTGGGTTCCGCGCCGCTCCAGCCGCCGAATGTCTCAATGTGAACGCGCCCTTAGAGTGGTCGTTCGCCCGCGAGGTGAACTACGACTCCTAGACGTCCCAACACCTCGACTCAGGAAGGCAGTGCAGACGCAGTTCCGTATCCCTCTACCGGACGACTTCTGCCTCCACATCCGCCCGACCAACAATACTTTCACCATGGCAACAACACACTTCCCAACAGCCGACACTCTCAAGAGGCTAACCTGCCTAGCCATTGGAGACAACCTACCGTTGCGCGGCTTACGTGACACCCCTACAGGTGGCTACCAGACGAGTCATCACAAACGCCTATGACGACGAAACCCCAACGCAACTTTACCAAGACTTGGTCAGAAGAAATCCGGAGTACACCATACTAGCAGCCCGAAGCGTGGAAAAGACACACTCCATCCTAATCACCTTAGACGTAAACGCAGTCCCGCACTCCATCAAATACATGGGTGCCATCCACCACTGCACCCCACACCGTGGCAGTCCGGATGCCTGTACCAATTGCAGACAGCCGGGTGACCAACATGACGTATGCCAAAGCCCCAAGACCAATCTTTGCCCCCACTGTGCAACACAGCATTGGCAACAAGACCCTCCTTGTACGCCCAAGTGCATTCTGTCTGAGGGCCCTCATCTTACCGACACGGTATCGTGCAAGGGACGAAACCTTCACCAGTCACGGAAGCAGCCAAGCCACCCAGAAATGCAGCAGCAGGAATCGGTCCCGCCCAGACAGAGTTTCCCCCAGTTGCTATCTGGACCCACCCAGCCCAACCAACACAAGCAAGATTGGACAGAGCCATTGAACACGAAGCCTGGGACACTCCCCTCTCTTCTCACAAGCACGCGACATCGGTGACAGCGAATCCCAGTTTACAACACGCCATGGCGAAATCCCAGGAGGAGACTGCGGCGGCGAAAGCAGAAGCTACAACGGGCCCCAGCAGAAGCACCTTCGTCAACGCATCGCCACAATAGAAGCCCAGATAAGTGTTCTTCCCACTGGATCTCCCATTTCATCTACCCCAGCTCCTACCGCACCTCAACCTCCTCCCCTCAACCCACCCACCGACCATACCTTGCCCAGCCACTCCAACCCTACTTCCTCTCCCGATTCGCCAGCAATCGAG